>NW_024112239.1:0-11659 GCF_003073215.2 Triticum urartu | reverse complement strand
AGATTGTATGCTTGCTTCGTAGTGAGTGCATCGAGCTCGTAAACATGCCTACTTGATATCCTGTTTCAGCATGCTCCAGTTTTCACAAGTCTGAGAACTGATTATTTTTTGCCATGTTCACATGCTTGCAAATGTATTTTCTGATCCCTTTTGGCTCAAGGTCACTAAGGGACTTTTGTTAAGATCTTTGAGTAGCTCCATGCCATGCTTTACTTTGCCATGTTCAGGATCCTGTAGCATATTGTTTTGATGCTCCAAAGGGTGCTATCTGATCTGAAATTCCAGACAACTGTTAATTTCACTAAGTCTGAGATCTGTTTGCCAAATGCATTTTTGCCATGCTTGTTTGAACTGTTAATGGATGAATTGGCCATAGCTCAGTGCTAGTATTTTGTTAAGCATCATGAATGGATCCCTGCCATGTATTTTGATGCCATGTTTGGGTGCTGTAGCATGTTCATCTTGTTGCATTTAGATGGCTACTTGCTGTAAATCGCAGAACGTGGTCATATTTGAATTGCTTGCCATTTCCAAACCGTAACTCCGATTCCGGCGTTCTTTATATCGTTTTCAAGCGATTTCATCTCATATTTCCAGTGGCACACTTGGATTTCCAAGTTGAGGCCAGGTTCATGCATTCCTTGTCAAATCTTGCATATGCATCGCATATTGCATCCCGCATAGCATACCATCTTTGCATCATATTGTTTGAGCTTTGCATGTGGTTGATTGTGTCCTTGTTGCTTGTTTGTCTTGTTTGGGTAGAGCCGGGAGACGAGTTCGCTAACGAGGAGCCCGTTGAGTTTTCTTTCGAGGATCCAGTCAACTCTGACAACTTTGCAGGCAAGATGATCATACCCTCGAAATCACTACTATCTTTGCTATGCTAGATGCTCGCTCTTTGCTATGCCTATGCTACGATGCCTGCCACTTGCTTATCATGCCTCCCAAATTGCCATGTCAAACCTCTAACCCACCATGTCTAGAAACCATTGATTGGCTATGTTACCGCTTTGCTCAGCCCCTCTTATAGCGTTGCTAGTTGCAGGTGAAGATTGGAGATCATTCCTTGTTGGAACATTATTTACTTGTTGGGATATCATTATATTGCCATTGTTATCTTAACGCATCTATATACTTGGTAAAGGGTGGAAGGCTGGCCTCTCGCCTAGTGTTTTGTTCCACTCTTGCGCCCTAGTTTCCATCATATCGGTGTTATGTTCCGGATTTTGCGTTCCTTACGCGGTTGGGTTATAATGGGAACCCCTTGATAGTTCGCCTTGATAAAGCCTTTCCAGCAATGCCCAACCTTGGTTTTACCATTTGCCACCTAGTCCTATTTTCCCTTGGGTTTCCGGAGCCCGAGGGTCATCTTATTTTTAAAGCCCCCCCGGGCCAGTGCTCCTCTGAGTGTTGGTCCACCTGTGTCAGCCGCCGGTGGAAACTCGAGGTTTGGTTTTAGTTGTATGGAGAGCTCATCTGAGTGTGCCCTAAGAATGAGATATGTGCAGCTCCTATCGGGATTTGTCGGCACATTCGGGCGGTGTTGCTGGTTTTGTTTTAACCTGTCGAAGTGTCTTGAAGAACCGGATACTAGTCTGATCGAACGTCTCGGGAGGAGGTTCTATTCCTTCGTTGACCTTGAGAGCTTGTCATGGGCTAGTTGGGACTCCCCTGCAGGGATTTTGAACTTTAAAAGCCGTGCCCCGCGGTTATGGGCAGATGGGAATTGTTAATGTCCGTTGTAGATAACTTGAACCTTAACTTAATTAAAATGATCAACAGTGTGAGTTACCGTGATGGCCTCTTCTCGGCGGAGTCCAGGAATTGGACATGGTGTTGGAGTAATGCTTGCCGCAGGATGCCCTCTAGTTACTTGTTCGCGCTTTGCCTCCTCTTCTCGCTCTCTTTGCGAACAGGATAGCCACCATATATGCTAGTCGCTTGCCGCAGCTCCACGTATAATTGCCTTGCCTTTCCTATTAAGCTTAAATAGTCTTGATCGCGAGGGTGCGAGATTGCTGAGTCCCTGTGGCTCATAGATTACTTCCAAACCAGATGCAGGGCCTGATTTTTCCGTTCCAGATGACGCGCTTGAGCTCAAGTGGGAGTTCGACGAGGACTCACGCAGATACTACGTGTCTTTCCCTGATGATCAGTAGTGGTGCCCAGTTGGGGTGATCGGGACCGTGTCGCATGTTGGGTTGTTCTTTTATTTTGGCGCCGTAGTCGGGCCATGAGTGTTTGAATGTTGTAATGCTATTTATGTACTTTGATTAACGTGGCGAGTGTAAGCCAACTATGTTTCTCCCCTTTTATTATCTATATTACATGGGATGTTGTGAAGATTGCCTAACTTGCGACATTGCTTTCAATGCGATTATGCCTCTAAGTCGTGCCTTGACACGTGGGAGCTATAGTCGCATCGAGGGCGTTATAGCAGAGTCCTCGAGATTCAGGTTGGGTGCGGCCGACCAACCTGAGGATCATAAGCTCCTCGAAAACTATATTGCACTTAAATTTTCTGCACTAGATTGCCAACGCAGTAGCCCCCGAGACACTGGTCGGGTGGCAACACCAGATCAGGGGATCGATGTGCCCCTTTAATATTTATAAATAATGAGCGGGAAGCCCAGTAGCCCCGAGCCTTAATGCGGGCACGGGTGGCCGAATTAAGGATCGATATCCATAGTAAAATCACAAATTATGTGTAATGACTCTATGTATCCAAGGACGTTACATCATTAATGCTCGGATCCGCACTGTACAAAACTTTGTTGACCGACCATCGGCTTCCACCTCCCCGGCCAGTACCCGAGGAGTGTTTGTCCTACTTTATAAAGCCTTAATGAGGGCAAAGATTTACGACAAACAAGGCAATCTGGCCATACGGTTTTATAAACAAAGGTACGCAGAGAGATATGTTATATTACTGTTTAACATAAGAAATGTCCTCCAAAGAAAATAGTCTCGCTATCGATTCTTTTCTTTGGGTTGTCATGCTAAGCATGATCATGAAACCTCAGCTCTAACGTAAGAGCAAATATTGAGGATTTAGTTTGGGAGGCCAGTTACTAGCCCCGGTAGTGTTCGCCGACAGTCGAGGTCAAGCCCTAAACACTTCGGCCAATGTTATGAATGGCCCGTCATTTAACATAGACATCAGATCGCTGACCAGTTTACGCTTATAGTGACAATCAGTTTTCGACTTTCTCCACTGAGGTGCTTAACCATGTGAGCTGGAAGCACAATCGCAGTGGTTCTCCCTTTGCACACCTAGCCGAACAAAGCAGAACGTAGGAGGCAAGCGCAGGAGCCGGGCAACCCAAGTATTGACCGAAGACACAATTCGAAACCGATGCATATATAGCAATATCCAAGAATGTTTTTGCCGAATCTCTAAAGGTGTACGGCGTTGCACTGCGAGACTTGTGCTGAAAACACACAAATAGTTTAAAAGTGTCATAAGCTTGGAAACCAAACAACGTCAGTAAAAACATGACGTCCGAACAAGATCAAGTGTTCGGTGCCAATCCGAAAATTGGAAGAGAAAAAAAATTGTGTTTCTGTCGTGTTTTGACAACGACCAAGAAGAAAACACATTTACAGCTCATATATAAATTTTTAGAGCCCCCAAGTGACTTGGGTAAAAGAATTTTATGTATAATGATTGTATGTATCGAAGTACTTATATCATATCTGTGTTCACCCGAACTTTATACGCGTCGACCATCGGCTTCTCCCTCTTCGGTCAAGGACTGAAAAGTGTTATGTACTCCCCCTATCGAGAATATCGACGGTGTTTCCGATAACCAGGCAATCAAGCCATAAGGCTGTAACAGACAAAGCGTGCTCAGGGAACTTATGCTATATTACTGACAAAGTGTAAGAAGCATCTTCAAAGAAAATAGCACCCCCACCGATACCTTTCTTTGGTTGCTCATTATTACCATGAGACTTGTGCAATAGATTTTTGTACTCATGAGTTCCGTTGTGTGACGACCATTATTAAAAACAGTAAGAACGCTAGCTTTCGGCTTCACCCAGTCTGAGGACCGGCTCGGATGACCCGATCGTAACAATCTCATAGGTGCTCCCTTTACTCCCTAGCCGAACAATCGGGAACGTAGGCATAAACACAGGAGCGAGGCAACCCAGCTTGCAAATCGCTTAGGTCAATATGGTGCATATTGTGGCGTAATACACGAACAAGGAACAAAGCCGTATAAGTATAATCATATGCAAGAGGAAAAGCTCCATCAAGGGAGCCCCCAAATAAACCGGGTATTTGAATATGCGCGTCACAAACAAAGTTTTGACAAGGAATTTTGTCACAAACAACTTTGTGCCGAAAAGTATAATGCTTGGTCGAACTAAACAAAATTTAAAACTGAAAGCTTTTGAGCATGAAAGCAACTTAGCTGGTTAATGTGCTCGGTGCTGATGACGCGATTCGGGCTTGTGGCGGGACGAAGACGCCCATTGATCTATGACAGATCCGACAAGGTTCGCAGTCCTCGGCATGGCCGAGGTGCCAGCCCCCAGGCCCGAGGTGTCCAAGCAAAGAGTTCGGCACTCCGGAGTAGTGACCACCTAACGCAGTCAAAATCGATTACCTACACACATAAAATAGTGTGGTCCAGGAAGTAATAATATATATAATCCTTGCATAATTGCTTTATGCAAAAATAATTTATTTAAAGAAATGTGGCCTGGCGCCGAAGCCAATGTCGATGCAGGGTGTCAGCGTGACGCAGTGAAGACGTGACAAAGCCTGAATTTGCAGGGCGGTCCGGGCTCCGGATGCGGCATTCGTCGAACTATGTACGGAAGCTGACCGAACCACCACGCGACCGTTTTTAATGTGGCCGCCATTTGATAGACCTGTGTACATATGATGGAACAAACAAGAGTAATAATTCCTTAAGAAAAATAAACCCAACAAACAAAAATTGTTAGGATTAATAGCACCTGGTTTATTTGTTGTAGCATTCCGAAGAAAAGCGACTCCCAAAATCGGGAATCGGTCCGCACACCCATTTCCTGATGGGCGATAAAGCGATGGCCTGGTGATGCTAACAAAGTTTGGCTTGCCGAGGTGAAGCCCTCGGTCCAGCTAACGTGACGAAGCTGGTCGGCTGGTGACGCCGAAGTCACCGGAGTATGTTGATGAAGAAATAGCCAAGTCCCCGGTCTAGCCGAGGTGACGAAGCAGGCCGGTGGGGAGTTGTTGTAGCTGCCATGTCAGCTGAGGTGTTGGAGTAGCTCGACGTGATGGACATTGGCTCGAAGAAGCAACAATGCGGCCATGCCGACCCAGGTCGTAACTTGTGACGCGACCAATGCTGGCTTGATAAAGTGACCATGCGGCGATGCCGGTGTGCCTGCTCTGTGTAATCCTGGGGTAGCGATGTTGGTGATGATTTATCCTTGGCGATTCCGAACTCTTATTCGGCTCGCCGAGGTGAGGATCCGAGGAAGTTGATCTTGGCTTAAAAAGCGACGACATGTGTAGCGCAGGTCGACAGTCGTGGAGCTATATTGCCGGACTGGTTTGACACCAGCGTGATGGTGAAGATTACCTCAGAGAAGGATTAAAATTTTATGGGCGCGTGTTAAAAACAACGCGCAATACCTTAGAACAAAATTCCTTTTAAAAAGGTTGTCAAATATCACGTTCATAAAGAAACATGAATTCGGGTCGGATCCGTATTCGCGTAGGAAACAGATCTGAAAAGTGATGCATTAATCGGAAGGTTCCCGGAGTTTGGACGGCCGGATCGAGCTGAAATTTTGAGGCATGGTAGATATGGGAATTCCGCAGCAGATGAACAGTTGGATCTTCCAAAGGATTTCCGAGCTGGGCTCTGGAGACCACGCCCTAAACTCGTCCAGATTCCCGTCCGGATTTGACAGGGTTCCGGTATATCATACATTGTCAGAGATTCCTCCATCGGAACTCGACGAAATTTTCCAGGGTTGTTGTAGACTCGATTTCGCACAATTCCACCGAAGCGATCGTTAAAACGACACTCGAGGAGGCGGTGGCGGCGGATACGCATTCGCTGTCCAGAAAAACAGCACGGTCGCCCGAGGGCAATGTTGACGTTGAGCCCCCGAGCTCCATGAACGATTCCTCCATGAACTTGATAGAGATCGGAGTTGGTGTTGATGGAGTCCCTCGTCCGAACATGATGATCGGAGGCAGGGCACGGTCCTCGCTCCGAGCAGAGCCTGGGGTCCCCGGGGGAGCCGGTGACGAAGATGTCGACGTCGTAGTTAATCTGCAAACGAGCCATCGATCCTTTTGTCGATCACACAGCGGAACTCTCAATGAAAGCACCAATGTCGGTGTCAAAACCGGCGGATCTTGGGTAAGGGGTCCCGAACTGTGTGTATAAGGTCGATAGTAACAGGAGAAAGGGGACACGATGTTTACCCAGGTTCGGGCCCTCTCGATGGAGGTAATACCCTACTTCCTGCTTGATTGATCTTGATGATATGAGTATTACAAGAGTTGATCTACCACGAGATCATAGAGGCTAAACCCTAGAAGCTAGCCTATGATTATGATTGTTTGTATGTCTATCGACTAGCCTGGCCCTGGTTTATATAATGCACCATAGGCCTAGGATAACAAGAGTCCTAGCCGAATACGCCGGTGGGGAAGGAGTCCTTGTCTTGACCACCAAGTCTTGTGGAATCTTCCTTGTATGCGGTAGCTGTCCGAACTGGCCCATGAGTATACGGCCATGGGGGTCCTCAGCCCAATCTAACTGACTGGGAGACGACATGGTGAGTACCACCTAGTCTAGGACACTGTTAGGGAGGATCGCCTAGTAGGATTATGCTATGCCATGATACTTGGTGAACTTACCATCTACTCTCCTCTACATGCTGCAAGATGGAGGCTGCCAGAAGCGTAGTCTTCGACAGGACTAGCTATCCCCCTCTTATTCTGGCATTCTGCAGTTCAGTCCACCGATATTGCCCCTTTACATAGATACCCGTGCATATGTACTGTAGATCCTTGCTTGCGAGTACTTTGGACGAGTACTCGCGGTTGCTTTGCTCCCCCTTTCCCCTTTTCCATTCTTCCTGGTTGTCGCAACCAGATGCTGGAGCCCAGGAGCCAGACTCCACCCTCGACGATGACTCCTACTATGCCGGAGGTGCCTACTACTACATGCAGGCCGCTGACGACGACCAGGAGTAGTTTAGGAGGATCCCATGCAGGAGGCCTGCGCCTCTTTCGATCTGTATCCCAGTTTGTGCTAGCCATCTTATAGCAACTTTTTTAACTTATGTCTGTACTCAGATATTGTTACTTCCACTGACTTGTCTATGATCGAGCTCTTGTATTCGAGCCCTCGAGGCCCCTGGCTTGTAATATAAAGCTTGTATTATTTTAATTTGTGTCTAGAGTTGTGTTGTGATATCTTCCCGTGAGTCCCTGATCTTGATCGTACACGTTTGCGTGTATGATTAGTATACGGTCAAATCGGGGGCGTCACAGAAGCCTCTAGTGAAACCTATGGCCCCAGGATCTATTTTCCATTATAAATTTTCAGATCTATAAACAAAAAAACACCAAAAATAGCTTGCTGCAATTTATTTAGTTTTATGTTCGAGCAATTGATACGTCTCCAACGTATCTATAATTTGATGCTCCATGGCTATATTATTCTACTGTTTTGGACTATATTAGGCTTTATTTTCCACTTCTATATTATTTTTGAGGACTAACCTATTAACCGGAGGCCCAGCCCAGAATTGTTATTTTTTGCCCTATTTTAGTGTTTTGGATAAACAGAATATCAAACAGAGTCCAAACGGAATAAAATCTTCAGAAACGTGATTGTCTCACCGAACGTGATCCAGGAGACTTGGACCTACTGCAAGGGATCAAGAGGCGGTCACGAGGGTGGGGGGCGCGCCCCCCTGCCTCGTGGGCCCCTCGTGCTCCACCGACGTACTCCTTCCTCCTATATATACACACGTACCCCCAAACAATCAGAACAGAGGCCAAAAACCTAATTCCCACGCCGCAACTTTCTGTATCCACGAGATCCCATCTTGGCCTGTTCCGGAGCTCCGCCGGAAAGAGGGCCCTCATCACGGAGGGCTCTACAACATCCTAGCCCCTCCGATGAAGTGTGAGTAGTTACCTCAGACCTTCGGGTCCATAGTTAGTAGCTAGATGGCTTCTTCTCTCTCTTTGAATCTCATACAAAGTTCTCCCCCTCTCTTATGGAGATCTATTCGATGTAATCTTCTTTTGCGGTGTGTTTGTTGAGATCGATGAATTGTGGGTTTATGATCAAGTCTATCTAGGAATAATATTGAATCTTCTCTGAATTACTTTTATGCATGATGGTTATCTTTGCCAAGTCTCTTCGAATTATCCGTTTGGTTTGGCCAACTTAGATGGTAGTTCTTGCCGTGGGAGAAGTGCTTAGCTTTGGGTTCGATCTTGTGTGTACTTACCCAGTGACAGAAGGGGCAGCAAGGCACGTACTGTATCGTTGCCATCGAGGATAACAAGATGGGGTTTATTTCATATTGCATGAATTTATTTCTCTACATCATGTCATCTTGCTTAAGGCGTTACTCTGTTTTTAACTTAATACTCTAGATGTATGCTGGATAGCGGTCGATGAGTGGAGTAATAGTAGTAGATGCAGAATCGTTTTGATCTACTTGTCACGGACGTGATGCCTATATACATGATCATGCCTAGATATTCTCATAATTATGCTCAATTCTATCAATTGCTCAACAGTAATTTGTTCACCCACCGTAGAATACTTATGCTCTTGAGAGAAGCCACTAGTGAAACCTATGGCCCCCAGGTCTATTCTCATCATATCAATCTCCATCACTTTTATATTGTTTTGGTATTTACTTTGAATTTACTTTTTACTTTGCATATTTATATCAAAAATACCAAAAATATTCTATCTATCAGATCTCACTCTCGTAAGTGACCGTGAAGGGCTTCACAACCCCTAATCGCGTTGGTTGCGAGTAGATATCGCTTTGTGCAGGTACGAGGGACTTGAGCGTGGGCTCCTACTGGATTGATACCTTGGTTCTCAAAAACTGAGGGAAATACTTACGCTACTCTGCTGCATCATCCCTTCCTCTTCGGGGAAAACCAACGCATGCTCAAGACGTAGCAAGAAGGATTTCTGGCGCCGTTGCCGGGGAGTCTACGCAAAAAGTCAATATACCAAGTACCCATCACAATCCCTATCTCTCACATTACATTATTTGCCATTTCCCTCTCGTTTTCCTCTCCCCCCAATTCACCCTTGCCATTTTATTCGCCCTCCTCTCTCTACCCTCCCTCTCTATTGCTCTTTTCGCGCTTGCTTTTTGTTTGCTCGTTGTGTTAGATTGCTTGTTTGTCGCGAATGGCTCAAGATACTACTAAATTGGTGTGACTTCACCAATACCAATAATAATGATTTCTTAGCACTCCGATGCCTCTTACCGATGCTGAATCTTGAAATTAATCCTGCTTCGTTGAATCTTGTTATGAAATATCAATTCGCCGGCCTTCCTAGTGAAGATGCCGCTACTCATCTGAATAGCTTCATTGATTTGTGATATGCAAAAGAAAAAAGATGTCAATAATGATGTCATTAAATTGAAGCTATTCCTTTTCGCTTAGAGATCGTGCTAAAGCTTGGTTTTCGTCTTTGCCTAAGAATAGTATTGATTCATGGAACAATGCAAAGATGCTTTTATCTCTAAGTATTTTCCTCCCGCTAAGATCATCTCTCTTAGAAACGATATAATGAACTTTAAACAACTTGATCATGAACATGTTGCACAAGCTTGGGAGAGAATGAAATTCATGATACGTAATTGCCCTACTCATGGTTTGAATTTGTGGATGATTATACAAAAAATTTATGCCGGATTGAATTTTGCTTCTAGAAATCTTTTAGATTCGGCTGCGAGAGGCACTTTTATGGAAATCACTTTAGGAGATGCTACTAAACTCCTAGATAATATTATGGTTAATTATTCTCAATGGCATACTGAAAGAACTTCTGATAAAAAGGTGCATGCGATAGAAGAAATTAATGTGTTGAGTGGAAAGATGGATGAACTTATGAAATTATTTGCTACTAAGAGTGTTTCTTCTGATCCTAATGATATGCCTTTGTCTACTTTGATTGAGAATAATAATGAATCTATGGATGTGAATTTTGTTGGTAGGAATAATTTTGGTAACAACGCTTATAGAGGGAATTTTAATCCTAGGCCATATCCTAGTAATCCTTCTAATAATTATGGGAATTCCTACAACAACTCTTATGGAAATTATAATAAGATACCCTCTGATTTTGAATCTAATATTAAAGAATTTATTTCTTCGCAAAAGAATTTTAATGCTATGATTGAAGAAAAATTGCTTAAGATTGATGATTTGGCTAGGAACGTTGATAGAATTGCTCTTGATGTTGATGCTTTGAAACTTAGATCTAGTCCACCTAAGCATGATATTAATGAGTCTCTAAAAGCCATGAGAATTTCAATTGATGAGTGTAAAGAAAGAACCGCTAGGATGCGTGCTTCCAAAGATGCCTTTATTAAAGCGTGTTCTTCCAATTCCTATGAAAATCAAGATGAAGATCTAAAAGTTATTGATGTGTCTCCAATTAAATATTTATTTTGCAATATGAATCTTGATGAAACTGAATATGATCTTCCTTTACCTAGAAGGCGTTCTAAAAATTCGGAGTATTTAGATCTTAATGATGAAATTGATGAATGTGGGATTGAAAGAAATAAAAATCTAGATGTTGCTAAACCCACTATATTGGATTTCAAGGAATTTAATTATGAAAGTTGCTCTTTGATTGATTGTATTTCCTTGTTGCAATCCATGCTAAATTCTCCACATGCTTATAGTCAAAATAAAGCCTTCACCGAACATATTGTTGATGCCTTGATGCAATCTTATGAAGAAAAACTTGAGTTGAAAGTTTCTATCCCTAGAAAACTCTATGATGAGTGGGAGACAACTATTAAAATTAAAATTAAAGATCGTGAGTTTTATGCTTTGTGTGATTTGGGTGCTAGTGTCTCTACTATTCCCAAGACTTTGTGTGATTTACTAGATTTCCGTAACTTTAATGATTGCTCTCTAAACTTGCATCTTGCGGATTCCACTATTAAGAAACCTATGGGAAGAATTAATGATGTTCTTGTTGTTGAAAATAGGAATTATGTGCCCGTAGATTTCATTGTTCTTGATATAGATTGCAATCCTTCTTGCCCTATTATTCTTGGTAGACCTTTCCTTAGAACGGTTGGTGCGATTATTGATATGAAGAAAGGGAATATTAGATTTCAATTTCCATTAAAAAAGGGCATGGAACACTTTCCAAGAAAGAAAATAAAATTACCATATGAAACTATCATGAGAGCCACTTATGGATTGCCTACCAAAGATGGCAATACCTAGATCTATCCTTGCTTGTTATGCCTAGCTAGAGGCGTTAAACGATAGCGCTTGTTGGGAGGCAACCCAATTTTATTTTTATTCCTTGCTTTTTTCTCCTGTTTAGTAATAAATAAATTACTTAGCCTCTGTTTTGGTTGTGTTTTTTGTGTTTAATTAGTGTTTGTGCCAAGTAGAACC
>NW_024112238.1:0-35339 GCF_003073215.2 Triticum urartu | reverse complement strand
TTACAAATACTCACCATATAATAAAATTTTAAAAATGTTCACTGTATATTAAAAAAATGTTCATTTCAATTTTTTAAATGTTCACCGTATATTACAAAAAAACTTGATATTGGTTGCTTTGCTCCACTGAAAAACACCAGTACATTTTGGCCAGCCCGAGTAAGTTTCATTCAGTGCAATGGAGGCATCCAACTGCTTACCTTTATTACAAGTTCAGTTCATAGCTCCTGAATCTCAGGTTCAGATCTAAGACCATTCAGTTCAGAGCTCAGCCCTCCTTACCAAGGTTTGTACACTTTTAGCCGCCTACTAGCTTATGTCTAGTATATCTTGCTATCACGAGAAGTGCAGCGCTGGACGCAGCGGCATCTGCACGCAGGCCATCGACGGCGTGCCCCCCTTCGCGATTCGTATCAGGATAAAGTGCTAGTAAGAGTATAGGTGGAAGTTGTTTTTCGGCGTGCGTCGTCTATCCGTATTCGAAAGACCAATCTGACAGTACATTCTGACACAAAGGATGTACGCTCCCTGACAAATGGCCGAAGACGACCTTCGCACACGTCGCCGGACAGCACAGACTGGCTCGAGCCCACTCATCTAGGTGGCCGGAGGGGGAAGCAACGTCATGTTCGTGATGGACGGCGCCATGGACGACATACGCATCACACAGCGAGGAACACAATGATGCTGTGCCTGTTCATGCTCTTGGTCTTGGCAAGGCTCCGAACTGCCCTTGAACCACCGGTCCCCTCTCCGGCGTGCCCCCGCCAACGGGCGCTTCAGGCAGGATGGGAGCGCCGGCGTACTCCGCTTCGGCAACCTCGCGCACCACCAGAGCATGTGCCTCTCTGGCCGATCTGCAGTTTCGGCACGCATGCCAGCGGGTAAGGACGAGAGAATATGGAGAACAGAAACAGCACAGCCCATCCACCGACTACAGGCAGAGTTTTACTCACCCTGCGCCCAACGCCGGCGTAGTCTCTCCCGGAATCGCCATGAGCAGACCTCGAGCGGCCCCAACGCAAATAATTAGGTGGATGTGTGTGAGGATAACTAATTGACCAACGACGGGCTTAAGCTCATCCACTGGCAAAATGAATGTATTTACAGTACATTTTTATCAGTCTCAGCAAGCTTCATTCCGTGAAATGCATGCATCCACTTGATATTATTATTCCCGGTCTTCTTCCCGTTTGATTCAGCAAGACACGCCTAACATTATTACAAGTTCAGTCCAGTGCTCCCTCAAAAAAAAATATTTTAAGTTCAGTTCAGTGCTCCTGAATCTGAAGTGCAGATACAAGGCCATTCAGTTCAGAGCTTCTGAAGCAGCAGCAGCAGCCCTCCTCTCTTTGACATTTTTGACAGCGCAATGCAGGCACCCAACTAATAATTTTATTCCCATTCCTCATTCCATTTGATCAGGCAAGATAAGCTTACAATTATTACAGGCTTCTGAATCTGAAGTTCAGATACAACATCATTCAATAAGGGAGGGCAGAGGCAGCAACAGCAAGCACCCTCCTCTCTTATGCAGAGCCAGTTCATCCATCATGTTACAGACAAGCAAATACAACCACAGAGTGGAACAACACGGCCAACGAGGCGTCAGCCTCTCCTACACGATGAGCTCGGTCCTGGAGACGAGGATGCCGTCGGTGTCGGCGTAGAGCCACTCGCCGTCGCAGATCCTGGTGCCCGCGATGGTGACCGGGACGTGCTTCTCGCCCATCCCCTTCTTGTTGGCCTTCATGGGGTGCGAGGCGAGGGCGCGCACGCCGATGTCGCACCCGTTGATCTCGTCCACGTCCCGGATGCACCCGTTCACCACGATGCCCGCCCACCCGTTGTTCTGCGCCTGCTGGACGGGGTTGCCGCCCAGGATGGCGCACCGCAGGCTGCCGCCGCCGTCCACCACCAGCACCCTGCCCTGGCCCTTCTCCTCCAGGAACTCGCGCACCAGCACGTTGTCCTCGAACACCTTGAGCGTCACGATGGGGCCCGCGAAGACCTGCCGCCTCCCGTAGATCTGGAAGATGGGCTGCAGCGCGCGCAGCTCACCGCCGGTGATGAGGTGCGAGTTGGCGTCGCAGACTTCCGCCGTGGCTAACGGCAAGGCCGCCATGGTAGCTGATTCAATTCAGGGCTGCATTGACATGAACAGAAGAGGCACATTATTCACCAAAAACAAAGTCAAGGGCAAACGTTGCTGACAGCAGTAACCACCAAAGCAGCTAATTTCTTCAACATGGCAACATATTATATATTCCCCAATGTAAAAGACATGGAAATTATGCATGCACCTGTGCTCATACCAGTCATACGGCAATAAGGAATATACAGTACCATCCTGAACTACGCAGCTAAGCAATTGTGCGTCAATCTCAAACAGAACAAATGAGGCGATTCCATCGGCCAACAAGCATCGGGCATTTCTTTTTCTTTTTAGTAGGTGGTCTCAGACAATTAGGCAAGGAGCAGACCACTTCTGTCTGATTGTCACTGAGCTGAGCAAAACAAACACTCAGCAAAGAAAAATAAGAGGCTTGATATTCCTAAAGAAGACGGATACGCAGAGGAACCAGGCTAAACAGAGATACATTCACATGATCGAGGCAATACAGTAAAGAAAGAGGTTGTCATGGCCTGAAGCTCTGACACTGTTGAGACATGAGGTTCAGCATACATGTCGACAGTACAGCCGCCACTGGGTAAGTCGACGCGTTCTCCCCTCTCCCTCTCTCTCTCTCTCTCTCAAATGTCCACTCTCTCCGCCAAGATGGGAGGGAGAAACGGATCCGCCTCTCATCTCCAATGGTGGATCCCATCGTCCTCTACCGAATCCGCGCGAGTGCCGCGGCCTATGGAATACGGATCGAAGAGCTCGAACGAGGTGATTGGACGGAGCGGAGGAAAGGGGAAGGGAGGGAGCGTTACCTGGCCGCGCGTCGCCGGTGGGTCTCGCCTCGCCGCCGTGGGGAGCGAGGCAGCGGAGGGAGGGGCGCCGGCAGTCCTGTCTGAACCAATCAGGGGAGAGATGAGATCAAGAAAGGAGGGATTGGAAGAAGAAGGAGAAACCCGAAAAAAAGGCGATTCGGATTCGTTACCGAGATCTTCACTCCGCCGTCACCTTGCCGGGCTCCAACGGAATGGAATCAGAGGAGGGAAGGGGAGGGATCCAATCCGAGGAGCGGGGGAGAAGAAAGGAAGCTCCTTTTTTCCTTTTTCTTTCCCGTGGTGTGATGGCGATGGTGGTGGTGGTGGTGGGTGGGTGGCGAACCACGAGTAGTCCGCGGCACGAGCCCACCGGTCCCACTTTTTCTTTGAAAACGAATGGAATTCGGGCACGGGAACGAACGAATATCGTCGAATACCGAAAACCCCTATTTCATTTTATTCGAATGTTTGTGTTCATAAATGCATTTTTCTCTAGCATAGGAAATACTAGATTCGTTGCCGTTTGCCAGGATTGTGCGCCCCTCCTTTGTTGTCTCCTTCCCGGCGGCGGCGAAGGCGTGCGGCCAAACCAGCCGCATATGCAGCTTGGATCATAGGTCGTGATGCTCATGCCATTTTGCGTAGGCGGTCACACAATTATTTTGGGGTTTGCATCTTCTTCCAAGCATCATTTACGAGGAAAGAAGACCATTGTGCGAGAAACAATTTAGGCGTACTTGGTATTCTGCATACCTTCCAGCTAGGTCTCGGGGGTGCATTTTTGGCCCGTACGGTTGCCTACAAGCATTGTTGGGTCTACACAGCACGAAATTTAAAGTACTTCTCAGACAGGCCCCGCAAAGAAGAACCAAATCAGCCGTTCCCACTCAGTTAGGCTCTCAGAGTGCATGGTGGTCAAATTTGTGCGAGTAGGGAGATGGCGCAAGCTCGTGCACGTCCTCAAAAAAGATGAAGGAGGAATTGGGTCACTACCCGCCGATTCACACCGTATTTAGTCCTCTTCGGCTCACCACCATAACCCCAAACTAACTACCTGGTTCAGCAATCATCCCTCTGCTCGGCTTTGACTCATTAGAGGTTGATTTGACTATTGACCGGGAACCTCCTTACATGTGGGACCCGTCCCAAAAAATGCAAAAAATACTCTCTCCTCTCTATTTGTCTGCGTTGACTGCACCTCGACCTCACGCGCAATCAAGCACATCCCGACGATGTGGCGATGTATGAAACCCCTGTCGGTCATAGAACCCTTCGACTGGCCGCACGATGCAGTAGGGATCCTCCTCGAGCACCTTGGCCATGGGCGTTGGGACGGTGACGCATGTTGTGCGGAGGTTGTCGGCAACGGCCCTATCCGACGTCCCAATGATGCAGTGCTTTTATGGTGGCCTAGACGGTGTTGGAGTATTAGGTGTGGAAGGAGGGCATGTCGGGGGAAAGAGGGAGGGCGGCGGGACGTGGATCTCACCCCGGAAGAGGAAGACACGGTTGGGGTCCAGCCACCAGGGAGCGCGATGGCGGCCTCGATGAGGAGGTGCGGTATGTCTGGAAGGTGCGTTCGACAATGTGCGGGAAGGCGTCGGTGAGGGTGAAAAGGAGGAGAGGGAGTCCCCGAAGCAGAGTGCACTAGATTTGAACTAGTGCGTAGATTTTTTTTTTAAGACTGGTACGTGAAGAAGTATAAAAGCATTTACAATACTATTTTACTGATACAAACGCTTATATATTTTTTGTATAGAGGAAGTACGTACAAATAGCATTTATATTTTTTTTTACTGTTTATACTGTTTTATATACTATTTTACTGATCTAAACGTTTATATATTTTTTTGTACAGAGGGAGTACGTACGAATAGCATTACTGAGCACTGAGCATGAGACGACGTGCATTTTGATTTCGGCCACCATCGCACACTCACTGTCCACGAGAAGCGAGCCCCGCTCAGGCTCAGCATCACCGGCGCTGCAAGTGCTCCACCAGCTCGTCGACGTACTCGTCCTGCTTCGCTCTGTCCCAGAGAACCGCCTGGAGCTCCCCGGCGTTGCGCGCGAACGCCCTCCCTTCCTCGCCCTCCGCCATCACCCGCCGCACCGTCGCGGCCACGTCGTCCCTCCCGAACGACCCGTCGCCCTCGCCCCTGGGCACCTCCAGCCCGACGCCCCTCGCCGCCATGCCGCGCGCCGTCACGCCCTGGTCCAGGAACAGCGGCAGCATCACCAGCGGGTGCCCGAACAGGAAGCTCTCCGCGAGCGAGCTCAGCCCGGCGTGCGTCAGGAACGCGCCCACCGCGCCGTGCGCCAGGATGCGCACCTGCGGCACCCACCCCACGCGCACCACGCCGCGCCCGGACACGGCCACGCGCTCCTCGAACCCGTCCGGGAGCAGCGCGGCGCTCGGCCCCCGCAGCGCCCAGAGGAACCGCGCGCCCGCGAGCTCCAGCCCTAGCGCCAGCTCGCGGACGTGGTGGCCGGTCAGCGGCGCCTCGCTCCCGAACGCGACGTAGATGACGGACCTCGCCGGCTGCTCGTCCAGCCAGCGCATGAGGCTCGCGCTCTCGCTCTCGTCGTCGACATGGTCGGCTCCTTCTTGGGCGGCGAGCGCGGCGTCGTATGGGGCGAGGAGGCCGCAGAGGGCGACGGGCTTGCCGAAGAGGTCGGCCAGGAAGGGCCCGAGCGGGCCGTCGACCTCGCGGCTGCCGCGCAGGATCACGGGCGGGCAGCGCTGCTCCGTCTGCCAGAGCCGGCCGGCGTCGGACGGGCCGGACGCGTTGGCGCGGAACGTCTGGACCAGCATGTCCCTGGCCTCGTGGAGGCGGTGGGCGATGGTGGTCGGGAACGGGATCCACCGCGGCTGCGCCATCAGGTCCTCCGCCGTCGTCCGCGGGTGCGCGTCGTTCGCCGCCTTGGGGCCGATGAAGGCCATGAACGGCGCCGGGCAGATGTGGAACAAGGCGCACGGCACCTGCAAGCCAGCATGGAGCATGGTGATGGCCTGATGGGATGGGAGCCATGCACGCACGCCATGAAAAAGCTATGCATGTACCTTGTGCTGCTCAGCGATGGGCGGGAGCCAGTAGTGTGCGAAGTCGACGAAGATCCAGTCGGGCCTCCTGCCGAACTCCGTCGCACCGTCCCCGCCGGCGCAAGCCTCGTCAAGAAAGCCGGCGAAAGGGGCGGCGAGGCCGTCGAAGGCCACCTTGAGGAGGTCCACCTTCTCTGGCGGGACGTCGGCCGTGGACTCGGCGCCGTCCGGCAGGCCGTCGACGCTCGGCAGGGGCAGGGGGAGGAGGCGGATGCGGGGGCTGACGGGCCTCAGCCTGGCGACGTTCCGCGGCGTGGAGACGAAGGTGACGGCATGCCCGCGCCTGGCGAGCTGCTCGGAGAGCTCGAGGAAGGGGACGAAATGGCCGAACGCTAACCATGGGAACACCACGACGTGGAGAGGCGGAGGCGCTGCACCGGTGGCCTCTCTGCTGGCTTCTGCCATGGCGTCCCGGAGGAGACAGGCGTACGTACGTACGTACGCGACCGTGCCACAGCTATATTGTGAACTTCAACGATGTGCTTGTACTTCCTATCTTCTTCAATATCAAAACCATTTGTGATGTGTGCTTTAGTTGTTTAGAAATATATGTCCTAGTCCTACTTTCTAGATCTTCCACTGCCAATAATGCGGTGTGGTACATTTCTTCCACCTTGTTAATGTCCTATATATATACTCCCTCTATTTTATATTTACTTCGCATATTAGCTTTGGTCAAAATCAATCTTTGCAAACTTTGACCAAGTTTATAGACAGAAAATATTAACATATATAATATCAAATCAATACCATTAGATTTATTACTAAACGTACTTTCACATCATATAAATTTGTTATGACAATTGTTTATATTATTTTTTCTAAACTTGGTCAAACTTTGCAAAGTTTGACTTTAGTCAAATCTAATATGCATACTAAATAAAAACGGAGGTAACACCTAAGAAGTTCATCCTCACTATCTTATTTAACTTAACATGCAACCACGCCACATCACCATACAATTATGCATGGGATAAAGCTCACCCCAACATGCAACTATGCATGGAAAAGACCCGCCACCATATGCAACCATGCATGAGAATTTTTTCCATTCTATTATTGTACTTATATCAATAAAAAGATACGTAACCTTTGCGTATTCGCAAAGAAAAAATTGTACTTATATTCAATAAATATTTTATAACTATACATGATCAATTATAAATAAGTCCAAGGCGCACCGTCGCCAGTGCCCCCCTCCCCCCCCTCACCGATGCCGGGCAAAGCTTGTTGTTGTAGGAAGCACTTGTCGCTTAGGAGTTGCCTTTTTTGGGAAGGATAAAAACTTTGCGGGCCTACTGGTACTAGTACTCCTTCATAGTTTGACCACTTGATATAGTATATTCTTAACTCTATGCCAAACTGTCTTTTGAGAGCTTTGTTATGAATTTCCACTTGAAGAAACAAAGCAACTTGTTGTTTCTTATTTTTCATAATTTACTTGTTGTTTCAAGAGCTATTGTGCAAAGTCAGACGTGGAAACTGCATTTTGTTTAATAATTTCCTGCATATTTCCCCTCTGCCAACCACTGGTAGGCTGAGATGCCAAAAGTTGATTAGAAATAGGGTGGGTGATTAGTGAGGGATAGGGCTGGTCTGTGGATCTATGATTTGCATTCGTAGATGTATAATATTTTATTTATATATGCGCTTCCTTGGAGGGCTAGACCCAATCTTCTCTTCAATTGTGATCGTAGACGGATGATACCAGAAATAAGGAACAATATCCCTAATCTTTGTGATGTTGGATTTCACTAGATATTTTCCATTTCCGCACCGAGCCCTTTTTTAGTAAGAGCATTACTAGTAGAATCCTCAAACCCTCAAATCCTTAAAGCAGTTTTAAGGAGGGTTGAGAAATGCCACTTTTTGACACTTTTAAGGATGGAAAAACAGGGGCAAATACTAGAACCCTCAAACCCAACCCTTAAACTGCTTTAAGGATTGGATTTGAGGGTTCTAGTCTTTGCCTCGACCCCAACCTTTAAATCTATCATTTGACATCTCACAATTTATGACAACAAAAACACAATCAACTTCCAAACAAACTACCAAATGACAATCATTGATGCATGGTTTAATAGTTTACATCACAAAATCATCATCTTCCTCCTCTCATCGGCACCATCACCAAAAAGTTGCACCTCGGCGCCATCTCCTAGACCACATGCGGGCTCAATCAAGCATCTCCATGGGCACCGGTGGAGTCGTACACACCGCCATCACCACAACTACTCATCGGAGTGTCACCTCGAAAAGTAGAGGACGCAACACGGAACATCCTCTTCCTCTCCGCGATGTCGTCCTTGTAGTCCTTCCACCATTGCAATTGGTCTTGATCCATGTCCTTCTTGGACATCATCATGTGCTCTTTCTCTTCCACCATGAGTTCTTTCCATACCTTTGCCTCTTTGAGCTTGATCATCCTCTCCTCCAACTCGGCCTTGCGCTTTGCTTCTTCACGCTTTGCTTTAACTTGTGCAAGCTTGACCTCTTTCTTCTTCTCGGTGATAAGAAGCTTCGTCTCCAATGTCTTCGTTGTCAATTCCTCTCTTGCCTTCATCATGTGGTCCATCTTCTCCCTTAGGCTTGACGCCTCTTCTTCCATCTTCACCCTTAGCTTGCCCTTCTTGGTTCCCCCGGGCTTGCCCAAGTTCCTCTCCTCCTCATCTTCACTATCATCCATCCTAAGCATTGTCGACTTCTTGGGTGCAGTCTCTTGATCCCTCAACTTCCACCTGTCAAAGGTTTGAAGAATTGTCCAAGCATGCTTAAATGGGAATGGCTTGCCCTTGGAAGCGGCCATCTCCTTGTACCTCATGCCGGCAATTGTCTCCTATCAACCACACATAAATCACATAAGAACCCACCAATAGCATAGTGCACACACATAATCAAAATAGTGAAGAAATATGTACTCACATAGTCACTCTCCACGGTTCCACTAGGTGGTGCATCCCTCACTTGGTCCATGGCCGCACTCCAACAAGCACAAGCGGGCTTGATCAACTCCCACCGGCCTTGAAGCGACCGGTAAGTGCGAGAGATGAACCCACTATTCTTCGGCTTGATCCTACAATAGGTGTCCTCGATCCTTTGCCAATACCGTTTACCGGTTTGATCGGTGCCGGTGGTTGCATCCATTCCCACAGCTGCCCAAGCACGAACCAAGAGGATATCTTCCACCTCGGTGTAGTTTGTCGACCGCGCGTGTGGGCGGGAAGCGGCGGTGAATGCCTCCTCCCCTATCTCGGCCACCTCCCCCTCGTCATCCCCTTCATCCTCCTCGTCTTCCTCCTTTTCCTCCAAGTCATCACCAACCCTAAAGGGGTCTAGAGGCGGAGCTCCGAGGCCCACCTCCGCGTTTTGGAGGAGGTCCATGAACGAGGATGGGGTTGCCATTTCCTCGAACACCTCGTGCGCGGCGGGAGGAGGTTCGGCGACGGCGGCGGGCGGGGCCGCGGGCTTCTTCTGCGGCTTGTTCACGGCCGGGGACGAGCCGGCGACCTTGGAGGCCGCCCCTCGCGGCTCATGAGAGGCCGCCTTCGGCCGACTCTTCTTGGTGGCCGGGGCGGGAGCCGGGAAGGCGGCGAGGGCGGGCGCCGGGGCGGTGACGGTGGCCGGGGCGGGAGCCGGGGAGGCGGCGGGAGGAGGTGCGAGGCCCGCCCGCCGCCGCTTGGCCCCGACGTGGGTCGCCGCCACCATGTCGGCCATGGTCGGGTGGGCGGGGGCGGGGGCGGGCGCCGGGGCGGGCGAGGCGGGCGGGCGGGGGCGCGGCGGCGGCGGGGCCCTCCATGGCCGGCGCGGCAGGAGGCGGCGGGAGGCGGCGGGAGGAGGAGGAAGTTTCCTCCCGCGCGAAAGAGGAGGAGGAGTGCAGGTTGGGGGGGGGAGATTTTCTTCTCAACCCCTACTTCTACAGGTTGCAAACTGGTTTGAGGGTTGGACCTCTAAATTTTTTTACGGGTTTGAGGGTTTAGAGGTTCTAGTCTATGGCGTTTTTTGGCGAAAACTGTAAAAAGCGGTTATTTTTAGGGGTTTGAGGGTTTGAGGGCTCTACTAGACTTGCTCTAAGATAAGATAGAGTACGGGTGATCTTGAAGATTCCCAAAGCCCATACAATGACATGTCATCATATTTAGGTGTTGTTATCCGCTATTCACGGAGAATGTACATTTTCATCACCTGTTAATCATGCTTGCGTAGTCTACCTTGGGTATGTGGGATTTTTGATAATTGGATGGTTGTCCAAATGTCGTGGTGTAGTTTGATCACTGACAATTGATTTATTGGGTTGTGATTTCTTATTGACTTATGGTGTTCTGATTTCTTATTTCAGTACCCAAATGTTGTTATCTTAGAACATTTAATTAGTCCATAACTTGTATCGTGAAAAACTTGCGAGTAGCATGTTGCCGCCTAACATCTCCTGCAGACGAGATTTGGCTTGTCCCCGCCTTGCATCATGGCATTTGTTGTTGGGGCGGTTGCTATAGTCCAACTGCCTCAAGCCCAATATTTTTGTGCTGGAATCTCACGATGAGTGGTGCTTTCACAATAGAATCTGCTAGAAGCAATCACAGCTTTCTCATGCCATTTTTTCATCGTGTTTATCATTTTACTCTCATTATATTGTTTGTCTATATGTTTAATTTTATGTTTTGGACTGAATATTATTTTGTGTGCCTATAGAAGCAACATTAATTCCTCTTTTGTATAAGAAAAACAGTCCTGGGTGAACAAACATAATCGATCACATGATCACGTTAGACAAAAAATGACAAAAAAGCACATCAATAAGAAAAAAATAAACCTCTAGTTTTAAAATTATATATGATATTTGCATGGAAGTAAAAGTGAGAAACTCATTTACACAAGGTCAATGTAATAAAAGTTACATTTACACAACCTACTTAAGTATACTATAGGACAACAATATAAGCCCATGGAGAAACCAGGTCATCTTTGAATTCATATAGAATCAATGGCCACTTCTACAAGCACAATTTAAGAGTAACTCTATTTTGGTACAATATGAAAATGGTTGGAATGCACATGCCCATGCATGCGTATTGGGTCAACAAAGAAGTCATCTTGTGCATTTGCATCAAATATTATCCTGAGGTGCTTGCATTCTACCTAAAGCATACTTTCATATCAGTTAACTCTATTTTCTGCTCACATGGTTCAAACTTATTTGGAAGAACTCATTTCTAAATATTGTTTCCCAGTGGCATGGCAACAATGTTTGATCATTGTCGGTGTCAAAACCGGCGGATCTCGGGTAGGGGGTCCCAAACTGTGCGTCTAGGCCGGATGGTAACAGGAGACAGGGGACGCTTTGTTTTACCCAGGTTCGGGCCCTCTCGATGGAGGTAAAACCCTACTCCTGCTTGATTAATATTGAAGATATGGGTAGTACAAGAGTAGATCTACCACGAGATCAAGGAGGTTAAACCCTAGAAGCTAGCCTATGGTATGATTGTTGTGTATGGAGTTGATTGCCTACGGACTACAACCCTCCGGTTTATATAGACACCGGATAGGGTTAGGGTTACACAGAGTCGGTTACAATGGTAGGATATCTTGAATATCCGCATCCCAAGCTTGCCTTCCACGCCAAGGAAAGTCCCATCCGGACACGGGACGAAGTCTTCAATCTTGTATCTTCATAGTCCAGGAGTCCGGCCGAAGGTATAGTCCGGCTACCCGAACACCCCCTAATCCAGGACTCCCTCAGTAGCCCCTGAACCAGGCTTCAATGACGACGAGTCCGGCGCACAAATTGTCTTCGGCATTGCAAGGCGGGTTCCTCCTCCAAGTCCTTCGTAGAAGATTGTAAACACTAAGAGTAGTGTCCGGCTCTGTAAAATAAGTTTCCACATATTGCCATAGAGAGAACAATAACACAAATCAAATCTGCTGACGTATTCTGTAGTGCGCCATCACACTACAGCCAAGTCCTTTACTCGAATCGTTTTTACTTTTCCACCTCAGCATGTTTTGCGAGGCGGTTTCCTTGGCACGTCTTGTCAAAGCAGAGATCGTGTACCCTTTTTACGGGTTTCTCATCAATACGGACGTGGGTAACCATAACCGCGCCCTTTACCATGGCGCTTGGGAGGCAAGCGAGTTTTATTAGGCAGGTGGGGACGCACAACCGCATCCGCCCATATAAGGGGATAAGGATCCACCTTTTTACCTACGCCTTCTTCCTCCTTTGCCTATCCATCTCCTGCGCACTCGAGCTCCAGCGCCCAAGCCCGCACTTCCTACCTCAACCTTTCTCCAGCGATGTCCGGAGCGGGAGGCAAGTGGAAGGTCTCCACCGTCACGGAGGGTGATGTCAAAAAGCTTAGGAAGGCCGGATACTTGTCCAAAGACATCGCACACCGGCTTCCCGAGGCGGGGCAGCTCGTCCCCACCCCAAGGCCCCATGAGAGGGTAGTATTCCCTCCCCACTTCCTCCGCGGGCTGGGTTTTCCACTTCACCCATTCGTCCGGGGGCTCATGTTCTACTACGGCCTGGATTTCCACAATCTGGCCCCGAACTTCATCCTCAACATCTCGACGTTTATCGTCGTGTGCGAGGCTTTCCTCCGCGTCCGCCCCCATTTCGGCCTCTGGCTCAAGACCTTCAACGTCAAGCCCAAGGTGGTGCGCGGCAACCAGGCGGAGTGCGGAGGAACCATGGCGGGCAAGATTGCCAACATCCTGTGGTTCGAGGGCTCCTTCGTAGAGACCCTAAAGGGGTGGCAAGCTGGATGGTTTTACATCACTGAGCCACGCGATCCGAACTGGATCGCATCCCCCGAGTTCCGATCCGGACCCCCCACGCGGCTCACGTCCTGGAAAGAGACGGGCCTATCGTGGGGCAACGAGAAAGAGGTGACCGGACTAAAGACATGCATCCAGTCCCTGGTAAACAAGTCAACCAGGCTTGTAAATGTAGTCCAGGTCATGCTCATTCGCCGAATCCTCCCGTGTCAACAACGGGACTTTACTCTGTGGGAGTTCGACCCGGCACGGCACCGAACCCTTAACAGGCTCTTCAACACGACGTATGAAGACGTCTGGAAGGTGCTAATCAAAGGTGCCGGGGCTCCCGCATCCGCTTCCGAGGACCGCGGATATAGCTCGCAGCGTCACGCTAGCGATGTAAGCCATTTCAGCCTTTTACAGGATGTTCAGCTTTTTTCATAGTTTAACTCTATGCGAGATCTAAACTCCCTTACCTTTGACAGGCTTGGCGGGCGGTATCCGAACCGATTATCTGTCCGGCTCCGCTGCCCGAAGACCCAGCCCCAGCTCTACTGGTGAAGCTACTGGCTCCGGCACCTTATGTGGTGCCGGAAAAGAAGGCCAAGAAGAAGAAGACCACGGGGACTCGAAAGAGTACCCGCAACGTGGTGTTGTCGGACTCGTCGTCCGACGAGTCCGGGACGCCCTCCTCCCGTGAAAATGAGGAGGAGGAAGAAGAAAGCTCTCCCCCCCAGCGGAGGGAGGAAAGAAAAGGAAGGCCGCCCCAAGGGGGAAGGCCGAAGGGTCCAAGAAGAGGAAAACCCCTCCGCCGGACTACGCCCCCGACGCCGACGAGGACGAAGAGGAGTGGCCGGACAGGGCCAGGCGTCCGGCGAAATCGTAAGTGTTCGGATACCAGAGTAACTCATGATATTCCTTTTGTTGCACAGCTTTCCCTAATGTCGAATATAATCATGCAGCCCGCCCCGGGCCGAACTCAACGAGTCGTCGAGCGGCTCCCTGGATTCATCGGACGTGAACTCAGTTCCGCCCGTTGTCTCCCCCCGCACTGCGGATGACGCCGAAGTGGCGTCGCTACGAGCTCCGGGGCAGGAGGAGGTGGTCCAGGAGGAGCCGCAAGGCGACCTCCCGGACTCCAGGAGTAAAGGGGACAAGACCCCCCAGGGCTCCGAGTCCGGCTTTGATCCGGACACCGTGCCGGAATCTCCAACGATTCCGGACCGCGACAGGCGAACTCCTTCAAAGAGGAGCAAGCCTTCTGAGCCGGCAGCCTCCGTCCAACCAGAGGTGCCGGACAATCTGCTGGCGGTGCTTGAAGGCGCCTCCATCGACGAGGAGCACCGTACTATTATGAGTACGGTGATCCAGAAGGTTCAGTCCGCCAAGAGCGGACTGAGTGAAGCTTGCGCTAGCCTCCTAACAGGCTTTGAGGTAAGTAAAAATATGTAAAAATATTACCGCATAGACAGTAGCCCCTGATGCTCTGTTTGGCGTTCGGAAAGAAAAGCCGAATAGAGGATCTATTAAATTTCACAGGAGTCTAACAATAAAGAGTCAATATGCGTATGCAGGCTTCGCTACTATCCACCGCTGCACTGACTGCGGAGGTGGGTGTCCTGAAGCAGGACCTCGATCGGACCGAGCAAGAGCTCGGCCTTGCCAAGCGACAGCTCGAGGAGACAGAAGGTAAGAAATACCTTACTGAAAAGGGTGCCTATAGAGAGGCGTGATTGCAAAAAATAAGAGGATTGTACTGCTTATTGTAGGGGCCACGACTGAGGTGGCGACCCTCAAGCAGGCGCTATCTGAGGCCGAGAAGAAAACGGCCGCGGAGCGCACCGAGCGAGAGAAACTTGGGGCTCAGGTCGGCGAGGTGCAGCAAGAGCTTCAGGCTCTCGTGAAAAAATATGAGAGTTTGGAGCTTGAGTCAAAGACCCAAGCGTCCGAGTTCGCGGAGGCCCTTGAGACTGCCAAGTCTGCCAAGGCCGAAGCCCAAAAGGCCCTCCAAGAGTTGGAGGAGGTAAAAAAGATAGCAGCGGGTAAGGCATTCTTTATGCAAAGCAGAAATATAAAAGTAAACTACTTGTTACTTACCCGAATCCGGAGCTCTCCAGGGGCATTCGCAGATCTTCCCCGCAGCGTATCCGACGCCGCCGCATTCTACCGAGCTGAGGAGGGCAGCTCGACAGAGAAGGTGTTTTGGTCTCAGTATGCTGAGGCCGGACACCCTGTGCCCTTGAGCGACCAGCTGAAGCAACTGGTCGAGCTCCACAAGGCGGTCGAACAGGCCATGAAAGGCTTCATAGTTCGGCTGTGGCCCAGAGAGGCCCTGCCTGGGAGCTACTTTGGGCTGGTGCGGCGGCTGGTGGAGGCCTGTCCAAGGCTCGAGGTTATCAAGCGGTCCGTCTGCATTGAAGGAGCCCGTAGGGCCCTTGCCCGTGCGAAGGTGCACTGGGGTAAGCTGGACGGTGAGAAGCTTGTGAGGGACGGGCCGCCGCCGGGGAAGGAGCATCGCAAGCCCGAGAACTATTACAAGGATGTTCTTGCAGGTGCCCGCCTTGTGGCGGATGAATGTACCAAGGATGTAATTTTCGAATAAACTCGCTCGTTTTTTATCCTGTGCGCTGAAAACTTGTTCATTGGCGCTTTAAGCAATGCTTATTGAATTTAAAATATTATTTTCTGTGCGGCCGTTTATCAAAAATTGAGAGATGACTAGTCGTCAGCTTCTGCCCCCATGCCACTAGTGCTGGGGTGTTCGGTGATAAACCTGAGCGCTCTTTTTCCCATGGTTGGGTCCTTCGAGGGAGGCGCTCAGCACGACGAACTAGGCAATCGGACTATAATGCTTGAACACTCTCACTTAGCCATAGAACTTTATAATTTTAAATTTCGACGAAGCCCCTAGTTCGGAAGACCGAGTTCGGGGCGCTATCCACGCCTTGGCTGGGGTTATCCAGCTCCTCGCTCGAAGCGGCATAAGTCTTTAGGGACTCGGAAAACCTCTCGAACAGCGACCGGTCTCTCGCCTCATCATGACAATCAGTTTTAGCTTTCTCCACTGAGGTGCTTAACCCAGCTCAACCGGGGCACAATCGCAGTGGTTCTCCTAGTGCTACCTTAGCCGATAGAGCGGAACGTAAGACACCAAAACATAGGAGCCGGGCAAACCCAACTATTGACCCAAATCATGATTCGGAGCCGATGCATATAGTGCTATAAGTTCGGGGTGCCGCACTTGTGAAAGTGTACGGACTTCTCACACCATGTTAAAGGGTACTGAAGCCCCTGGCGTACTTGCCGTACCGCAGTGTACGGGTGCAACATGTCACAAATGAACATATATAAAAGAGAGTAATGCAAAAAATAGACAAAAATCTATGCATTGTTTATAGAGAGGCTATTTAACAAAGCCGAACGATACAAATAGTGCGGTAAGCAAAAGATATTGGACTATTCAGTATGTCCTGACCAGGGGCAGGCCGCGGAATTGTATTTAAAACAGGTATACCGCTCGTAACAGAGACCAGTTGGGAGTTCCATAATGCGGCATGGCTTGTCTGCTTCCCTGGATCTTGCATCGTTTGTGCGGCAGTCGAATTGCTGAACAGGTCGTCCGAAGTATGGAGTCCTGAAAGTAAGAAAAAATGAAAAAAAGAATCCGGCAGCCCCTAGTACGTTTTAAGCCGTATTTTGGGCGTGCCGTTATTGTGCCCCTTCCCCTGTGCCCATGGTATTTCCAGGGCGTAGTTATGTACGCGAGGTACTGGTTTCACTATGTTGCGAAAGCTGGGGTTGGGGCCGTATTGCTACGTTTTCTCAGGGCGTGCCAGGCGGTCCTGCTGTGGATTACTCCGGGTGCGCTTGGCAGTGTCTGGCTTTTTAATGGCCGGACTGGAGGATTGCCTGAGAAGGCTACTTTGTACCTCTGCTGCGAGAGCTGCCATATGCTCCTCCGTATGGAGGGAGCGTTCGGTGTTTCCGTTGACCGTAATTACTCCTCGAGGGCCTGGCATCTTGAGCTTGAGATATGCGTAGTGCGGCACCGCATTGAACTTTGCAAATGCGGTTCGTCCGAGCAGGGCGTGATAGCCACTACGAAACGGGACTATATCGAAGATTAACTCTTCGCTTTGGAAATTGTCCGGGGATCCGAAGACCACGTCAAGTGTTACTGAGCCTGTACAATTGGCTTCTACACCTGGTATGACGCCTTTAAAGGTCATTCTTGTGGGCTTAATCCTTGAGGGATCTATGCCCATTTTCCGCACTGTATCCTGATAAAGCAGGTTCAGGCTACTGCCGCCGTCCATGAGGACTCTTGTGAGATGAAATCCGTCGATGATTGGGTCGAGAACCAGTGCGGCGAAGCCGCCATGACGGATGCTAGTGGGATGGTCCCTTCGATCGAAAGTGATCGGGCAGGAGGACCATGGGTTGAACTTTGGGGCGACCGGCTCCATCGCGTATACGTCCCGTAGCGCACGCTTCCGCTCCCGCTTGGGAATGTGGGTTGCGTATATCATGTTCACCGTCCGCACTTGTGGGGGAAAGCCCTTCTGTCCATTGTTGTTCGGCGGCTTGGGCTCCTCGTCGTCGCTGTGCAGCCCCTTGTCTCTGTTTTCGGCCCTTAACTTGCCCGCCTGCTTGAACACCCAACAATCCCTGTTAGTGTGATTGGCTGGCCTTTCGGGGGTGCCATGTATCTGGCACAAGCGATCGAGTATTCGGTCCAAACTGGACGGGCCCTGAGTATTCTTTTAAAATGGCTTTTTCTGCTGACCGGATTTATAGCCTCTGAATCCGGCATTGACTGTCGTGTCTTCATTGCTGTCGCTGTTAACGCGGCGCTTTTTCTTGTTCCGACGTGTCCTGCCACTTTTGTCCTTGGTATCCGAATTACCAGGGTTCTTCGATAAGTTGTTACTGCGAGCTAGCCAGCTGTCTTCTCCCACGTAAAAGCGGGTCATGAGTGTCGTGAGGGCTGCCATGGATTTCGGCTTTTCCTGTCCCAGGTGCCGGGCAAGCCACTCGTCGCGGATGTTATGTTTGAAGGCTGCTAGGGCCTCTGCGTCCGGACAGTCGACTATCTGGTTTTTCTTTGTTAGGAACCGTGTCCAGAATTGTCTGGCCGATTCTTCTAGCTGCTGAATTATGTGGCTTAAGTCGTCGGCATCCGGCGGTTGTACGTAAGTGCCCTGAAAGTTGTCGAGGAATGCGGCTTCCAGGTCCTCCCAAGAACCGATTGAGTCTGCTGGCAAGCTGTTAAGCCAATGCCGGGCCGGTCCTTTAAGTTTGAGCAGGGGGTATTTGATGGCGTGTAGATCATCGCCGCGTGCCATGTGGATGTGAAGGAGATAATCCTCGATCCATACCGCCGGGTCTGTTGTACCATCGTATGATTCGATGTTTACGGGTTTGAAACCCTCTGGGATTTTATGATCCATTACTTCATTCGTGAAGCATAGCGGGTGTGCGGCGCCTCTGTACTGGGCTATATCACGACGCAGCTCGGAAGAGCTATGTCTGTTGTGTTCGGCCCGGCCGGATTTATTGTATCCGGAGTGAAGATCATTGTCACGTGCCGTAGGGCGCCTGCGCGATCCGTAGATCGATCTTGTTTGTCTTGCCTTACCCTCCAATATGTCTCGCAGGTCGGGCGCATTTTCCCATGCCTTAGTTGAGCGGCGTTGGGGCATGGCTTGGGTGGAGGGCCGACGGGCCTCTCTGTCGCGGCCGCGAGGTGGCCGGTCTGCCATGTCATGCGCTGGTGATGTAGGTGCTTCCTCTTCTGATTGGGGTAGCGGCCTGCGCTTCGGGTAACTCTTGGAGGGGCGTTCGAGTTCGTACTCTTCGGCCGCAAGGTCTTCAGTCCATCTGTCAGCTAGCAATTCTTGGGCAGCTCTAAGCTGTTGCTGCTTTTTCTTGAGGCTGCTTGCCGTGGCTAAAAGCCTGCGTTTAAAACGCTCTTGTTCGGCGGGGTCTGATGGTATGACAAATTCGTCGTCGTCGAGGCTAGCCTCGTCTTCGTAGGGAGGCGTATAGTTATCATCCTCGACCTCTCGGTCTGCCACTCTTTCATGAGGGCTGGTTTCTCCATCTTCCTATGCCGAATTCTGCTGAGGTGGGTGTTCTTCGGTGCTGTCCGGGGTAGTATTATCTCCCGTGCCGGAATCACCGTTTTTGCTTTGGCGGGATTTAGAGCGGCGCCGCTGACGCCGGCGCTTTTGCTGTTTCTTGGGGGCGTCATCCCCCACTGTTCCATCGCCATCTCCATCCTTTGGAGTATCCACCATATATATGTCATATGATGAGGTGGCCTTTCAGTGCCCTACAGGTGCTGGTTCTTGTTCGTCTCCTGCATCGTCGTCTATGCCGTCGATGTCTTCAGAGTCGAAGTCAAGCGTGTCGGTTAAGTCGTCGACAGTGGCTACGAAGTGGGTGGTGGGCGGGCTTTGAATTTCTTCGTCGTCCATATCCCAACCTTGCTGATCGTAGTCCGGCCAGGGCTCTCCTGATAAAGAGACAAACTTTAGAGAATTCAGGATGTCGCCGAAGGGCGAGTGCTGAAAGATGTCCGCGGTGGTGAACTCCATGATCGACGTCCGATCGGATTCGATCGGCAGGGGCGCGGGGGGCTCGGAGCTCGGAGAGGAATCTGGATCCTCGGAGTCACGGGCCATGCGGAGTGCGGGGCTGGAGTTCGGCTGAATCGCCTCTGAGATCACAGCCCCTGAGGCAGCGTCTAACCGCTGATCCTCGATCGGTGCAGTAGGCTCCGAATCAATGGTCGGAACCGATGCGTGTGCGGCCTCCAGGGCGCTGTTCGGTGGCAGAGCTATATCATGCCCATCGAGACAGTGCGGCGCGCTTGGCTGTGGCTCGAATCCGCCGAATATCAAGTCCCCGCGGATGTCAGCCGTGTAGTTTAGGCTTCCAAACCTGACCTGATGGCCAGGGGCGTAGCTTCCGATCTGCTCAAGGTGGCCAAGCGAATTGGCCCGCAGAGCGAAGCCGCCGAAGACGAAGATCTGTCCGGGGAGAAAAGTCTCACCCTGGACCGCACCGTTGTTGATGATCAAAGGAGCCATCGGTCCTAAAGGCGACGACACAGAGGAACCCTCAATGAAAGCACCAATGTCGGTGTCAAAACCGGCGGATCTCGGGTAGGGGGTCCCGAACTGTGCATCTAGGCCGGATGGTAACAGGAGACAGGGGACGCTTTGTTTTACCCAGGTTCGGGCCCTCTCGATGGAGGTAAAACCCTACTCCTGCTTGATTAATATTGAAGATATGGGTAGTACAAGAGTAGATCTACCACGAGATCAAGGAGGCTAAACCCTAGAAGCTAGCCTATGGTATGATTGTTGTGTATGGAGTTGATTGCCTACGGACTACAACCCTCCGGTTTATATAGACACCGGATAGGGTTAGGGTTACACAGAGTCGGTTACAATGGTAGGAGATCTTGAATATCCGCATCGCCAAGCTTGCCTTCCACGCCAAGGAAAGTCCCATCCGGATACGGGACGAAGTCTTCAATCTTATATCTTCATAGTCCAGGAGTCCGGCCGAAGGTATAGTCCGGCTACCCGAACACCCCCTAATCCAGGACTCCCTCAATCACATTATTATACCTTCATTGGAGGGAGGGGCAATTTTTTAAGCAAACTTTACCCTAAATTTTCTATGTATACACCAATGTGTTTTAAGGCATCATTACTATGTTATGATCAATGGTCAAAGAACGTTTCCTTTCAGTTGTTTAAAAACTTTGCAGAACTATGCAAACCATATGGATACATCCAATAAATGTGTTATAATTTACCTTCTTCTATCAGTTTAGTGGCTGGTACTAATCATTTGAATTTGGAAGCTATGACTAGCATAAGATGGAATTGCATATCATATAGCTACACAAATCAGGATTAAGCAATGGAGATAATACTTACCTTATGAAATGGAACTGCCATCCAAGAGTTTGCATAAGCCATTTCTGATTGGGTAAGCAGCAATAATCTAATTCTTTAAAAAAAATTGAAACCATAACACAATTTCAATTCCGGAAAACAAGTTCAAATAATGTATACGGTCAACTTTCTAAAAACTAACACACACATCTGACTCTAATCAGACTGCATCAAGATAAAGTGACCGAAAAATGTTTTAGTCTATCCAACAGTAAGAGGTAAGCATAAAAAACAAGATATGTGGAACACGTCGGGTAAAAAATTGCGCGTGGTCTTTTATAATAGATTTTCTATTTTGTAAAATAGACACAGTTTCACTTAGTTAAGTGGACATACCAAAATGGTACAATGCAAGGTGCTAACTTATGGTAGCACAACCCTAGACATTCGGAACACAAGCCACAGTTGGCTGTCCATGAATGCTACAATAAAAGTTGAAATAAAAACTTCTAGAGAATGTAATTGGGACAATGGATATTGTTATACCATCATATTCCCTAATTTACTTCATATAAGAGGAAAGTCATATTGAAACAAGCACAACAAATAAAAATGTGGAGACATGTAGGGGTAAAGCAAGTGCACAAAGAACTATAACAAGAGACACATGACCTAACAACAATTGCATTTGGAGCCTTTTATTATGATGCATATTGGCAAATCATTACGGAATCAATACGCACAACATATTTAAATGCATCAACGAACATCCACAGTTTATCATCTCGGATGGAAACTTAAATCAAAGTTTTCAAACAACTACCAGTAATGCTTATGAGCTTCACTTGAAACTTTTAGTTTGCACACTGGACTACAAATGAACCGGCCAATTTCTAGTACAAACTAATAGAGGCTACATGAACCACACAAATTAAAGAAAAAACATGTTTGCACATGAAAAGTTTTAAATTATGAGACCAATTGGCCAAAGGATGGTTCCACTAAACTTGCATCCGGGAAGTTGAAGAGCTTCTAGAAACTTCAAGTTTCTAATATCTTCTAGTATGTTTATGTACATTTTTCTAACACACTTACGTACTGATGTTGTCACCATCTTTAAAAGTAGTGTAGTGTCCAAAGAAATGGGAAACTCTTTAATCCATCAACTGACTGAATACCACAAAAAAAATGTCAATTTCCTTGTGATAACCCACAAGTATAGGGGATCGCAACAGTTTTCGAGGGTAGAGTATTCAACCCAAATTTATTGATTCGACACAAGGGGAGCAAAAAAATATTCCGAAGTATTAGCAGCTGAGTTGTCAATTCAACCACACCTGAAAACTTAATATCTGCAGCAAGGTATTCAGTAGCAAAGTAACATGATAATAGTGGTAACGGTAGCAAAGTAATATTTTTGGGTTTTGTAGTAATTGTAATAGTAGCAACGGAAAAGTAAATAAGCGAAGAACAATATAGGAAAAGCTCGTAGGCATTGGATCGGTGATGGAGAATTATGTCGGATGCGATCGATCATGCAACAATTATAATATAGGGTGACACAAAACTAGCTTCAGTTTATCAATGTAATGTAGGCATGTATTCCGAATATAGTCATACGTTCTTATGAAAAAGAACTTGCATGAAATCTTTTGTCCTACCCTCCCGTGGCATCGGGGTCCTATTGAAAACTAAGGGATATTAAGGCCTCCTTTTAATAGAGTACCGGACCAAAGCATTAACACATAGTGAATACATGAACTCCTCAAACTACGATCATCACCGGTAATGGTCCCGATTATTGTCACTTCGGGGTTAACGGATCATAACACATAATAGGTGACTATAGACTTACAAGATAGGATCAAGAACTCACATATATTCATGAAAACATAATAGGTTCAGATCTAAAATCATGGCACTCGGGCCCTAGTGACAAGCATTAAGCATAGCAAAGTCATAGCAACATCAATCTCAGAACATAGTGGATACTAGGGATCAAACCCTAACAAAACTAACTCGATTACATGATAAATCTCATCCAACCCATCACCATCCAGCAAGCCTACAATGGAATTACTCACGCACGGCGGTGAGCATCATGAAATTGGTGATGGAGGAAGGTTGATGATGACGATGGCGACGAATTCCCCTCTTTGAAGCCCCGAACGGACTCCGGATCAGCCCTCTCGAGAGAGTTTAGGGCTTGGCGGTGGCTCTGTATCGTAAAACGCGATGAATCCTTCTCTCTGATTTTTTTCTCCCCGAACACGAATATATGGAGTTGGAGTTGAGGTCGGTGGAGCGTCAGGGGGCCCACGAGGCAGGGGGCGCGCCCAGCGGGGGTAGGCGCGCCCCCACCCTCGTGGACAGGGTGTGGGCCCCCTGACATGGATTCTTCTTCCAGTATTTTTTATATATTCCAAAAATAATCCCCGTTGATTTTCAGGTCATTCCGAGAACTTTTATTTCTGCACAAAAATAACACCATGGCGATTCTACTGAAAACAACGTCAGTCTGGGTTAGTTCCATTCAAATCATGCAAGTCAGAGTTCAAAACAAGGGCAAAAGTGTTTGAAAAAGTAGATACAACGGAGACGTATCACCTTGCCAACCTGGAAGGTGAGCATGGCTCAGTCTGTACAGAGATGACGTGCTTATAGGGTTTTAATCCTCCACAAAGTAGTGGGTTGCACAGGGAAGTGGTGGTCATCCACTTTCAGCATGTTGCATGTTGCGAGCTGTCAGTGCAGTTCTGGAAAGAAAGGAGAGAGCAATATTAGTTTTTCCTCTTGCGGCGGCGTAGGAGATGGATGGCACCGGTGAATTTCCCTCGCATGAGCGACATACGGTGCAAGGTTTGACCAGTTTACAACTCCCCCCCCCCCACACACATGACCTCCCATTGACTAGCGGGGTCCACATCACAAAGGAAGTCCAAAACTCCTTAGAGGCTTCTATTCCCATGGAGCTTAGAGATTGGACGCTGATAATGCCCACACGTGTGGTGGGAGCGACACCCACCCACACATCCTATAACACACAGACTACGTCACGTCACTGCATGCATGCATGTGGGAATCTTTTTGGATTTCTAGTTTTTAAACTGTTTTATCTCCTTAATGGAAAGTCCGATTGAAGATCCGTTTTCACCATTAAATCCATCGCGACGAGATCTTTGAAACTAGATCTCATATCAATATGTTTCGACGACTTTTAAAAGTTGCCATGTCTATTGCACATGAATTGCCATGGTGTTTACACTGAAGTTCATGATATGTTTCAGCTATTTTCTTCTACATTTAAAAGTAAATTTTGATATATTATAAAACGGGGAATGAAGAAACTAGACTTGCCATGAACCATAAATTAAAATTTCCATGATACATGCACTTAAAATTGCCATGGTTCATACAAAAATTATTTTTCATGGTCAAAATACTAAAATTGCCATGCTCTATAAACTAAAATTGCCACATGGCAACTTTAGTGTAACACTATGGCAACTACAGTGTAAACATCATGGCAACTTTTGGCCAAAAAAATTCGTCGAAACATATCAACATGAGATCTATTTTTGAAGATCTCGTCGAGACGGGTTTAATGGTGAAAATGGATTTTTAATTGGACTTTTAATTAGGAGATAAAACATTTTTAAGCCGAAAACCAAAAAGATTCCCGCTGATATCATCTGTTTTGATGTGGCAAAATGAATGGTACGGGAGACATTTAGACCATGTTGCTTCATGCCACACATGTGGGTGTTAACATTTGCGTAGAGATTTTAGGGATGTAACATGCACTCACTCATTCAGATATATTGTGGACAATAATAATAAAATATGAAATTTGAAGGCGCCACTAATGATTAAAATATTTTTTGGTACCCTCGCAAGGGTTATTCTGATTAATAATAACCTCGCGTACTGCAACTGCTTTGGAATTAAAAAAATATTACTTATGTTACCATGACTGGACCATGAAACATCTTTTTTTTTAATACAAGTTTGTGTGTGCTACATGTTCGGTGTTCAACTTGTACCACCATGCAGTGTCACGAATATATTTGGTCATTGGCTCAATGATCTAACCAAAAGTAGAGCACCTTATTACAGGCGAAGGTGTGATACTTAGGCCTCTTTTGGTTCATAGGATAGGATTATCGTAGGAATAGGAATCTTGTAGGAAATAAGATGACATGTATCTCAAATTCTATGAGTAGGAATAGGAAACAAGATGTCATTTGGTTAACACCAAAGGAATTTTTTCATTGAGTCTAGGCTCATTTTTATTTTTCTATGAAATGTGGAAGATAGGAACCAATCCTATGTAGGAATAGGAATCCATTCCTATGAATCAAAGGGCTCTAAAGGAAAAATCCTATAAAAATTCTATCCTCTAGAATTCCTATGAAATTTCTATAAACCAAAGGAGGCCTTAATTTGGTCGCTTTGACTATTTAAAAAAGATTAGGTTTTTAAAGTAAGAAATTTCCGCCCAGACCTGCATGCTCCGGCCTCACCGTGAAAGGCCAAACCGGTTCTTGTCTGAAAGATCCTGCTAATGATCGTCGGTTGCTCGGTCGTCTCCCGTAGTCGATGAGCGGAATATAATACTGACCACATTTTGCGTAGGCAAGGCAGCGTGTGGCTCGCAACAATAATTTATCCAAGAAGAGAAAGAGGAGGAACTGACAAACTTTGTTCCCAGCTTGCCTTTATTCGCGTGGAGAACAGAGGAACAACCACCGTAGTTTATTTTATACTAACATACATGACAATGCGTTGCAACCAGAAAAAAAATGAAGGAATGGCAAGGCAGATTAATCAATTGAGAGTAAGGTTTTCGGACGCCGGTCGGAATAAGAACTATACTACAGCCGAAGCATTTCCTTTTTCTGTTCTTTTTGATTTTTTTTTCAATTTATTTACGTGGTTTCAGTAAATAATGGTGTTAAACAGCAACCTCGAATGAACAGTACCCCATGCGTGAACAGTCGCCTAACAGTAACCGCACATGAGCAGTAAAAGTTATACCTAGCCATACCTCGGGCCGGGCCTAGCCAAGCCTGAAGCAAAAAAACCCAGGCCCGAGCACGGCCCGGCCCGGCCGTCAGGCCTGCTTTTTGGGACCGAGCCCGGCCTGAACATGTAAAAGCCCGTCGGGCTTCGGGCCGTCCCGGCCCGTCCTTCAAGAAAACACGAAAGCGATGGGCCCGGGCCCGGCCTTCGGGCTCAAAATCTAGGCCCGAGCCTGGCCCGGGAGCGGCGTCGGGCCGGGCCAGGTCGGGCTTTTTCAGGCCGGGTTGGGCCGGGCTGCCCATGGCCAGGACTAAGTATAAGTGTATAACCATCGAAACAGTATCCCCGCATACCGCATATGAACAGTGGCAAGCAATGAATAGTGCCAGTGTGAACAGTGTTTCCAAAGATAGAAAATACCCCTTTGTTAAAAAGACTGGAATTTTTTAAAATATCATTTCTCTGCACCTGGTCCATCCTCGCGCCCTTATATAGAGGTTTAAGATTTAAGATTTTTCTACGCATCATTTCTCTTAACTGGTGTACCGATGTAGAGCCGCCGCGATCGTCTCCCATTCCTTTTCGCTGATGGTGCTGCCAAGGCACAAAATAGTAGACCAGAACAGTATATTTGCATGAACAATATCACGTGGAAAAAAATAAGTCCTTGACTAATTACAGTTCCTTTTTATACCATGACATCAATTAACAGTGCACCAACAATTACCTGAGTAAAAACCGAAACAATATGCGAATAAACCCATAACTGCTAACCGAAACAATAGTCCAGATAAACCGAAACAACAAAACCGACTAACCCAGAATAGTAAAACTAGTGAAACAAAACAACACTTGAATAATTCACAAACATTAGCCCACCCGAAACGGTAACCAAACTGTAACCCAGAGCAACACACCCAAATAAACCAGAGCAACAAAAACAATAGATCGGCATTATGCATTCACATGAACAGTAATCCAGAAGAAATACCAAAAAAAAACTAAGACTCCTTCTCCCTTGGTGCATTCACCTATGCAAGGAGAACAACCGATGTTGTTGCTGTCATCTACCTCGCCTTCTCCTTCCCTGTGGCCAACCAGATCGAGGCTCCAACAACAATGATGTCACTGAAGCCACCACTACGACGCGCTCTATCACGACAATCTATAAGCAGCCAACGAGAAAAGACAACATGAAAATAAAAACTGTCACTCGACCAACCTCTTCACTCCATTCCTTATTCTATTTCTCCGACCGATTCAAAGAGAAAAAGAAAAATACAAGACAATGGATCATTCCTGGAGGGTAGTGTTTGCTAAAACAACTATTGTAGAACTAGTTATTCCTCAGCCGCCAAAATTGTCCGAAGTATGGATATACCACTTATCCTATATCACTGTTTCAAAAGTGCATTGGGTTGACATCCTATTATCAGATTACCATTCATAGATACTGCGTTTAAATAAGCTCTTCGTCAATTACTATTCATTTTTACACCATGACAAATTTATGGTTTAAATTACTTACAAAATTTTAAATTTGAATTTTATTAAATAAATCCATGTTTGAGAGAGAATGAAAGAGTGGCGACTAGGAACTGGGCATGAAATGTAGGTGAAGAATATGCACAAACTAGACAAGAAATATTTCCCTACTATAGCATTTGTACATTGGTAACAATCCCATTCGATCTCACTGTTGATGAAACATGCCATATGAGAATGAATCCAAATACATATTGCTACTGTGCCCATCACATTCTTTTTACTTACGAAAGGGAAAAATAGGTGCTTATGAAAGAAATATTAATAGGCCAACCGGTTTACTTAATTTGTTAAATCATTTAATTTTTGTTACTCGCCTACACGGATCATAGTAAAGATAGAATTTTCTTCTCCTTTTTATTTTATTTTCTTGCATAATACATGTTGTTTTCTTACTTATTTGGCAAAATACAGACGGAATCAGCCACGGGCGCGGCGTTCGCCGTGCTTCTTGGTCGCTAGTATGTGATATGTATTCCAGTCCTCATAACCTAAATTTGATCACAGGCTCCTATATTTTCAGAAACATTGTGCATCACATGAGTTATGATATTAGACCATGCATTACATATTTTATTTATATATGCGCTTCCTTGGAGGGCTAGACCCAATCTTCTCTTCAATTGTGATCGTAGACGGATGATACCAGAAATAAGGAACAATCTCCCTAATCTTTGTGCTGTTGGATTTCACTAGATATTTTCCATTTCCGCACCGAGCCCTTCCCTCGTAGCCTAAATTTGATCAGAGGCTCCTATATTTTCAGAAACATTGTGCATCACATGAGTTATGATATTAGACCATGCATGCTACCTGCTGCTGCTGCTTATGAGCTTTTTTTAGACTAAAAGGAAGGCTCAAGGCCTTCCCGGTCCCATTTTTCATTGAAAAGGAGACCAGAAGAACAGTACTCACGCGCTAAGACGCATGTCCAACGGCTGCATAGCAGCAAACGGAAAGAAAAGGGAGTACTGGCACAACTACAATAATCCAAGAATAGCTATGCTAATTATTACAGCCACCTGCAAGAACCACAAGGCAGCAGAAACTAGATATCATTATACTGCTATTTCCTTGACGCTTCAGACCTGCATAATCCCCGCCCTATCACGCAAGACCATCTCCAGCCGCACCGCCCGAAGTTGATGCAGGAGCTCACTCTTCATCTTCTTCAACGGCTGTGTAGGCGAGAGTTGCAGATCCAGAGGGGTGACAGGACTGGGAGCTTCAGGTTGCTTAAGCATCATCTCCGGGCTCCTAGGAGGCGACGACTCGGAGTGGGAAGTGTCCCTCATCCTGGATGTCTTCAGGCCATACTCCACTGATCTTAGGGTGATCGTATCCTGAACAGGGCCACCTCCGGTGTCTAAGTCAGAAACCTTCACCCCACTGTCAGCATGAATGGCGATCTGAGGATCAAAGAAATTTGTGAAGAGATTGTTCTCATCTCCTCCAGCTGCTCTCCTTTGAAGAGGATCATCCATTTTTTGATTGTCAAATGAATCGACCACCAGATCTGTTTCAAATCAGACCAGTTAACCTTGTCAAAAACCAAAGAGTTTCTATATTTCCAGATGCACCATAACACACATGCACATACAGAATTCAAAACCATATGTTTTTTATGTGCAGGCCAGAATCTGGCGATTAACAAGTAATTGGTCCCTAGTTCATGCGAAAGGATATTGGAAATGTCACTCCACATTTGCTTAGCTACAACACAACCAAAGAAAAGGTGATCTATGGATTCATGTTCTAAGCAATAAACACATTCTGGAGGATTTTCAATCCCCCTCTTGAGCAGGTTATCTTTAGTCATAAGTTTGTTATGAGACAAAAGCCAAAGAAAAACCTGAATTCTAGGTGGGGCAACAATGAACCAAACAGAGGGGATATAAACAGGTTGTACTCCTCTAAAGTTGATTATACTGTATAGAGAGCTAGTAGTGTACACCCCTTTGCTGTCATGCCTCTTTGATTTCTTCGATCTTAAAGGGTGTTTCCAGGGTGAGGAGTTGGGGTAGAGGGTGGGGGTAGTAATGTTGTGGTTGGAAAGACCAGGTGGTGGTTGGAGGCGAGCCGATAATGGAAGTGAAATGACCGTGAAGAATAGTCGCTTTTTGATCATGAGAGTGGAACTCTGTCCTGTTAACTAGGAGAGAAGTTACTGTGTTCTTGCGTAGCCGTTGGGAAGCGGCGGCATGGAAGTATTGTGTGTTCTCTTCACCATGTATCGCAGCGCGAACTTTTCCACGTTGTTTCCAGAAGGCCATTTTTTCAGCGACAGCCAAGTGAAGTGCATCTGAGACGACAATTCTCAGCCTGAATTCGGCTTTTGATAGAGGCCGAGCTTCTTCTTTTAGGTCAAGTAGATTTATAATTTTCTTTGCAGCCTCTTCGCGGAAGAGGGCTGGTGATCGTGTGGATGCCCAGTGCTTAAGAGAGCATCGAGTTGTTTTTAGGGCTTTTGACAGGGTGGCAGCTAAGTTTGATCGTTGGGTTGAGCGGGGTTTGGGCGCCCAACATCTTTGTACGATTTGGTGACAAGCTGGGGCATGAGTCCAAGCGGACTCGAAACGGAAATGACGTGGCTTAGGCACACGAGTCTGAATATGTAAGATTAGTGGGACGTGATCGGATGTGGTGCGTGGTAATGAGGATAGGATGGTGTTGGGGAAGCAGGTGTTCCAGGACAGGTTAAAAAAGGCTCTGTCTAGACGTTCTAAGGTTGGCATAGATTGTTTGTTGGACCACGTAAACCTTCTATCTAGCATTGGTAGTTCGAGAAGCGCTAGTTCGTTGATCGTGTGTCAGCTTATTGAAAATTAATGTGTCTTACGAATAAAAATGGTACTCCCTCCATCCCATAATATAAGAGGGAGTACCTTTTTCTAAATAGAAAATAAAATGGCACGTCCTCCTTGAGTACTCTTTCTCGAATTCATCCAGAAGTCTGCAGGGAGTTGGCTCACGCTGTTACTGTTTATTATTCTTAAAATCAAGTTTGCCAAAATTAACAAAGTGGTCGCATGGCCTAATGGATAAGGCGCTCGCCTCCGGAGCGGGAGATTCTGGGTTCGAGTCCCAGTGTGATCGTCTTTTATTTTTATCCTATTTCACACGAACATTTCATATTTTTATCTTTTTTCTTTACATTACAAATATATATAAATATATAAATGTCTCTTTTTCTCTGAGGTTAACATAACATGCATGTGTGTGAACTGTTTGGCCTGCCTAGGAACTTATAATTAGCGAAACCACAAAGTTTTGCTTTGCTATCCTTCTTCATCCGCATTAATCCATGACAACACCAAATAATTATTGGGATGCTTTTCCTCGGTCTTCATGGCAGCCCTCTTCAAAGTCTCAAAACACACCGTTCTTCATGAATTAAGCCAGTGCCGTATGCATCGGCTGCTCATTGGAACACTCAATACTCATTACGTGTGATCGTCTTTTATTTTTATCCTATTTCACACGAACATTTCATATTTTTATCTTTTTTCTTTACATTACAAATATATATAAATATATAAATGTCTCTTTTTCTCTGAGGTTAACATAACATGCATGTGTGTGAACTGTTTGGCCTGCCTAGGAACTTATAATTAGCGAAACCACAAAGTTTTGCTTTGCTATCCTTCTTCATCCGCATTAATCCATGACAACACCAAATAATTATTGGGATGCTTTTCCTCGGTCTTCATGGCAGCCCTCTTCAAAGTCTCAAAACACACCGTTCTTCATGAATTAAGCCAGTGCCGTATGCATCGGCTGCTCATTGGAACACTCAATACTCATTACTGCTTCACTCGATCGTCTGATGTGGTTAGGAGGAAACAACCAAAACCGAATTAGTGGTAAGTTGCTTAGATTTAGAAATATAGGGTCTTTTGTTTTGATTTTACTACTTCGAATTTATAGTACTTTAGCCTGCCTATTTAGTGTCGCTGCAACAATCAAAGTACTATCTTGTAGTTCATTTCATCTCTCTTCATGATTTGGAATTATTGGTGTGATCGGGTAATCTTTTTATCTATCCCATTTTCCTTTGTACATTTGTAATTTACAAATATATCTCTTAATTCGCATTAATCCATGACAACACCAAATAATTATTTGGATGCTTTTCCTCGGTCTTCATGGCAGCCCTCTTCAAAGTCTCAAAACACACCGTTCTTCATGAATTAAGCCACTGCCGTATGCATCGGCTGCTCATTGGAACACTCAATACTCATTACTGCTTCACTCGATCGTCTGATGTGGTTAGGAGGAAACAACCAAAACCGAATTAGTGGTAAGTTGCTTAGATTTAGAAATATAGGGTCTTTTGTTTTGATTTTACTACTTCGAATTTATAGTACTTTAGCCTGCCTATTTAGTGTCGCTGCAACAATCAAAGTACTATCTTGTAGTTCATTTCATCTCTCTTCATGATTTGGAATTATTGGTGTGATCGGGTAATCTTTTTATCTATCCCATTTTCCTTTGTACATTTGTAATTTACAAATATATCTCTTAATTCATGAAGAAGGGATAACATGCCATGTCAAGTAAGAAGAGAGATGAAACCTACAACCACAAAATTGTTTGATTCCATGCATACATAGATCTTTATGCCACATACAGTAATTCCGATCAGTATCAAATAAGCAAAATGTTACCATGCATTTGCGAGCTGTTTGGCCTTCCTAAGAACTTAATTAGGAAACTACAAAGTTTCCTAATTAACCTTCTTCATCCCTTGTTAATCCATCACAATGCAAGATAATATTGGTTGCTTTCCTTGGTCTCGACAGTAGCTCTTTTCATGTGTGTGAACTGTTTGGCCTGCCTACGAACTTATAATTAGCGAAACCACAAAGTTTGCTTTGATTTCCTTCTTCATCCGCATTAATCCATCACAACACCAAATACTAATTATTGGGATGCTTTTCCTCGGTCTTCATGGTCACCGGAGCATCGCCAGTGCTGCAATGAAGCATTCTCGAGCCGTCGGAGCATCACCGGTGCTGTGATAGAGCATTATTGACCGCCAAAACCTCACAGGTGCTGCAATGGAACATCATCGGGCCACCAAAACCTCGCCGGAGCTACAATGGAGCATCGTCGGGGCCGCCGGAGCTTTGCCGGTGTTGCAACGAAGCATCGTCGGCGCTGTGTTGGGGCATTGCCGGCCCGCCAGAGCATTGTCGGTGCTCCGGTGCTTCAAGGGGGGGTCACAACAGTGACATTGCTGCAACCGGACGCTGCAGCCGTGGCCCGTGCATGGTGAGCTCGTCGGCGTTGTTGGCGTGAGATGACAGGTGATGCGGCTGCTGCTACCTGAGCGCTACGGCTAGTGCATGTTGGCCAACTGAAGCTCATCCTGTGGGAGCGAGGATGCACCAATCTGTGCCGGAAAGATATATGCTTTGTTGGGATGGAAGTAATGTTATGGTTCAGGGATCAAGCGGCCCAAATTAACGCAGATCAACGGCTGGCAAGGCGGTTTAGAAACCCCTACCATCAGCCGGTCTACACATAGCATTGGCCTTTCAGCATTTATGTTGGTCCTGCACCAACCAGAAATCGTGTCACCTCATTGAAAATTAATGTGTCTTTGGAATAAGATTAATCATGTCATCATTAATTTTCTACAGATGGTGTTCATTGAGTGTCCTCTCTCTCGAATCCACCCAGAAGCCGGCACATAGCTGGCTCAGGCGAATATGTTGTACTTCTAGAGTCAACGTGAAGAATTGATAAATTGGTCGCATGGCCTAATGGATAAGGCGCTCGCCTCCGGAGCGGGAGATTCTGGGTTCGAGTCCCAGTGTGATCGATCACCTATTTTTTTTTATCGTTTTTCACACCATCATTTCATATTTTTATCCTTTTCCTTTACGAGGACTCGAGGAGACACTCAAAAACGAATTAGTGATGAGTTGCTTATATTTAGAAATATGGGGTCTTTTGTTGTCATTTTACTGCTTTTCCTTAGTCTTGATGATAGCCGTGATCGATCACCTATTTTTTTTTATCGTTTTTCACACCATCATTTCATATTTTTATCCTTTTCCTTTACGAGGACTCGAGGAGACACTCAAAAACGAATTAGTGATGAGTTGCTTATATTTAGAAATATGGGGTCTTTTGTTGTCATTTTACTGCTTTTCCTTAGTCTTGATGATAGCCGTGATCGATCACCTATTTTTTTTTATCGTTTTTCACACCATCATTTCATATTTTTATCCTTTTCCTTTACGAGGACTCGAGGAGACACTCAAAAACGAATTAGTGATGAGTTGCTTATATTTAGAAATATGGGGTCTTTTGTTGTCATTTTACTGCTTTTCCTTAGTCTTGATGATAGCCCACTTCAAAGTCTCAAAGTCCCAGTGTGATCGATCACCTATTTTTTTAATCCTTTTTCACACCATCATTTCATATTTTTATCCTTTTCCTTTACGAGGACTTGAGGAGACACTCGAAAACGAATTAGTGATGAGTTGCTTATATTTAGAAATATGGGGTCTTTTGTTGTGATTTTACTGCTTTTCCTTAGTCTTGATGATAGCCCACTTCAAAGTCTCAAAACGCACCGTTCTTCATGAGTTAAGCCAGTGCCATATGCATCGGCTGCTCATTGGAACAATCAATACTAATTACGGCGTCATTCGGTCGTCTGATGTGGTTACGAGGACTCGAGGAGACACTCAAAAACGAATTAGTGATGAGTTGCTTATATTTAGAAATATGGGGTCTTTTGTTGTCATTTTACTGCTTTTCCTTAGTCTTGATGATAGCCCACTTCAAAGTCTCAAAGTCCCAGTGTGATCGATCACCTATTTTTTAATCCTTTTTCACACCATCATTTCATATTTTTATCCTTTTCCTTTACGAGGACTTGAGGAGACACTCAAAAACGAATTAGTGATGAGTTGCTTATATTTAGAAATATGGGGTCTTTTGTTGTGATTTTACTGCTTTTCCTTAGTCTTGATGATATCCCACTTCAAAGTCTCAAAACGCACCGTTCTTCATGAGTTAAGCCAGTGCCATATGCATCGGCTGCTCATTGGAACAATCAATACTAATTACGGCGTCATTCGGTCGTCTGATGTGGTTACGAGGACTCGAGGAGACACTCAAAAACGAATTAGTGATGAGTTGCTTATATTTAGAAATATGGGGTCTTTTGTTGTGATCGATCACCTATTTTTTTAATCCTTTTTCACACCATCATTTCATATTTTTATCCTTTTCCTTTACATAACATGCATGTGTGTGAACTGTTTGGCCTGCGTACGAACTTAATTAGAGAACCCACAAAGTTTGATTTGCTATCCTTATTAATCCATCACAACACCAGATTATTATTGGGATGCTTTTCCTGATCGATCACCTATTTTTTTAATCCTTTTTCACACCATCACTTCATATTTTTATCCTTTTCCTTTACATAACATGCATGTGTGTGAACTGTTTGGCCTGCGTACGAACTTAATTAGTGAACCCACAAAGTTTGATTTGCTATCCTTATTAATCCATCACAACACCAGATTATTATTGGGATGCTTTTCCTCAGTCTTGATGATAGCCCACTTCAAAGTCTCAAAACGCACCATTCTTCATGAGTTAAGCCATTGCCATATGCATCGGCTGCTCATTGGAACAGTCAATACTGATTACGGCGTCATTCGGTCGTCTGATGTGGTTACGAGGACTCGAGGAGACACTCAAAAACGAATTAGTGATGAGTTGCTTATATTTAGAAATATGGGGTCTTTTCTTGTGATTTTACTACTTTTTCATCATGCTTTCCACCATGGTGAAGTATGCCGATGTTCCCCTTTGAATTTATAGGACTCCAGTCCGCCTTTTTATTGTCGCTGCAACGATGGAAGTACTATGTTGCAGTTTGTTTCATCTCTCTTCATGATATGGAATTATTGGTCACCTCTTATTTTTATCCTTTTTCACACCACCATTTCATATTTTTATCCTTTTTCTTTACATAACATGCATGTGTGTGAACTGTTTGGCCTGCCTAGGAACTTAATTAGTGAACCCACAAA
>NW_024112237.1:0-9069 GCF_003073215.2 Triticum urartu | reverse complement strand
CGAAAATGCTACACGATAGGCACAAGGCGAGGGTTATCAAGGCTGGTTTTGGTTGTGTGTTTGACTTGAAGGTTGATTCCAACATTTCTCGTCGTTTGATGGGCAACATCTACACGAGGATTGACCCTTCAACCATGATTTTGGACATGGGTGAGGCGAACAAGGTTATACGTATTACAAGTGATGCTATTCACCATCTCTTTGGGTTCCCTCAAGGTAATCGTACCCCCCCTAGTCCCTCGAATGATGGTTTCGATGATGCTGTTATGAGGTTGAAGGGCAAGCTTGGGTATGCTAGGAGTGAGGACATCAAGACAAAGGATTTGCGGAATATCCTCGGTGAACTTGTGAAGGATGAGACGAAGGATGATCTTGCTCTGCAGGTGTTTTACCTTATTGTTTTCATGAAGGTGGTTATCCCTGGAACGTCTACACGAGTGTCTAGGGAGGCAGCAATGGCCGAGAACCTTGTGTTTGAGGACATGGCAGACATGGACTACTGCTAGTTGGTTGTTGACGATATTCGGAGTGCTGTTGTTAGGTATCAGCAAGGTACTAGCAGAGGAAAAGCTATCACAGGCTGTGCCATCGCGCCACTGCTGATGTATCTGGACTGCCTTATCATTGGCAAGACGCCTAATATTGACTTGAGGACCCCTCGCATCAATTTCATGGATCAGGCCAAGCTTCTTGAGCTTGCTGCGGCTGATTTGGTCACGAAGGGTGATGATGACCCAGCCAACTGGGTGTTTGGGAGACTGCTTGTGAGTGTTTCTATGCATTATTCTTTCCTATGTAGTTTAACTTGAACTTCTGGTATTGTCTTGTATATTTTTTGTTCCCATGTTCCTTCATTTGTTTTCTGACGCGTTGACTTTTGTTTTGTATGCAGTGGAAGACACAGGCTGAGGTTGTGTTCTTTAGGGTTATTGAACGTCCTGTTCTAACTATGCCTCGTTCTGCCGGCATAGGGAGTGGAACTTCCCCAAGATTTGAATTCTCCCGGGATGTTAATACCGGTGCCCCCCTGTAGATCTAGGAGGTTCTTTTGCTCGTGTGAGTGCTGCAGGTGGCGTTTCTTCCGAGAATTTGTTTGAAGCTGCCAATGTTTCTCTGGTTAGGATTGACAGTCTTCTTGAAACTATTTGTGGGGAGTTGGCTCATGTTCCTTCAACTGCTGAGCGTCTTGGTCGCATTGATGGGATTCTTCCTCCCGGACACGGATTTGATGCTGAGTCTTCGAAGGGGGTCTTATCTATTGAAGCTAAATTTCTTGAAGAGCTTCGTCAGAGCACTTCCCACCTCCGGACTAGCGTTGGGCTGTTCAAGGAAATGCAGGATGCTCGTTGCAAGCCTTTTGAAGATGAGGCAAGTGTTGTTGTGATACAGATTCAGAGGCAGGATTCTGTTTGTTCGGGTCGTGAAGGAGGCCATGTGGAGCGTACCAAAGAGGTTTGTTTATGTTGGCTTTTGATATTTCTTTGCAATAATGTTCAATGTTAGCTTTCAGTTATTACTGTTTGTAGTCATAGGCGACCGTTATTGATTTCATGTGTCGTAAACCGTTTTTTAGCACAAGTGTTCCTATGTGACCTTCTCTGCTTATAGAACTTGAACTTCAACTGCTACAGCACCTGAACTTCCATGACTCGCCCTTTTTTGTTCCCTTTTGTATCTTAGAGTAGTTTGATATCTGACCTGCTATGTTTACTGTGTTTGGTCTTCCATTATATGTCAGTTGTGATAGCTGACTTCACTGATTATGCAATCTGAACTTCTGCTGATTAGGTATTTTGTTTTCTACATGATTTCTTTTTGTAGGCTGTTGATGATGATGCTAGGGTTGAGGAGGATGTTTTACCTGCGCATGAAGCTGCTCCTGTGCATGAGGCTGCCCCTGTGCATGAACCTGCTCCCGCTAGTGGCGTAATACTTGCTGAGGTTCATGGCAGTGAAAATAAGGTACCATTTTTTCTTGTCCATTTGTCTTGTTTTCCCCTGAGACGGACTTGCTGCCCCTATGCATGAGCTTCAGTCAGCCCTTTGTAATGACCTTTTGTTTCTTTTTTGCAGCAACAGAATGATGATGTTAGTGTTGCTCCAGAGAAGGTTGCAGACATGTCCGTCTCAGGCACCGGCTGCTCCGACGGGGTGGTCCTGACTGAACCTTTTTCGTCCATTGGCGTTGAGGTTTCTGATGCTGAGCAGGGCAAGACAAATGGAGACACCATTTTGGAGAAAGATCATGTTGAGTCTGCTGTACAAACTGGTGGTAGTGCTGTTGCAAGCCCGGAGAAGTCTCCTGCAGCAGAGCCATCAGTTGATGTTGATGCTGTACAGGCACAACCAAATGTTTTTCTTGTTTCAGATTCTCCAGCTGCTCTAGCTGCTGCTAGTGTCCTTCCCGACGACGCTGCAACGTCTACTAGAGACGATGATAAAGATACCGAAAGCGATAGCTATGGAGAGGAGGTTGATCATTCCAGTGCTGCCACTGGTCTAGGCAAGGATCCATGAAGAGAGGAGCATGCTTCTCTCTTCTTTCCCCATCCCCTTCCCTCTTCGTTGTTCGGTTTAGTCCATGATATCCCCTATGAACTGCCTGTGTGGTCTAAGTTGACCTTCTGGTTTTGTTGTTTGTCGTGTGGGTTGTAAAGAATGTTAAGTGAACCTGTTTTCTATGTGGGTGGAGGTTTGTAATGCATGGGTTGTGATGTCTATGATGCTGTGGTTTTATCTTTTCTGATGTAGCAGCTGAGATGTGCTTATGTTTTGAATGTTTGTGCTTGAATGTTGGTCTTAATTGAAACTGTCGTGAATCTATGTGCTTTGAGTGTTGCTTTTAATTGCTATTTTCTTTTTGGTGAGCAGATAGCGACCTTGCTGTTGTCCGAAAGAAGGTTGATGACTTTTATTACAGTGTAACTAGGCTTAGGAATGATCATTCCAAGAGGTGAGTGCAGCTACTCAATATTTACATCATCCATGTACCCCCTGTGAACTGCCTGTGGTTTCTTACCTGAACTTCCCAACTCTATGTACCTGAACTTCTTTTTTTGCTTCTCTGGTGCTGAACTTCTGGCCTCTTTTGTACTGCACTGCCTGTTGTGATATAGCTGAACTTCTGTGCCTGCTCAATATTTACATCATCCATGTACCCCCTGTGAACTGCCTATGGTTTCTTACCTGAACTTCCCAACTCTATGTACCTGAACTTCTTCTTTTTTTGCTTCTCTGGTGCTGAACTTCTGTCCTCTTTTGTACTGCACTGCCTGTTGTTATATAGCTGAACTTCTGTGCCTGCTCAATATTTACATCATCCATGTACCCCCTATGAACTGCCTGTTGTTTCTTACCTGAACTTCCCAACTCTATGTACCTGAACTTCTTTTTTTTTTGCTTCTCTGGTGCTGAACTTCTGGCCTCTTTTTGCACTGTACTGCCTATTGTGATATAGCTGAACTTCTGTGCTAACATGTGTTATGAACTTCCTGAGTTCCTGCTGCTGAACTTGTTTTACTTTCTATTCACTTGTTTTAGAGAAATGATTATGTTCCGAAACAAGGAGTGTGAAGCTTCTGTTCAAGAAGTCGCAATATCTTTTGGTCCTCGCGGAATGCTTACATCTAATGTAGCTGAGTGTGCACTCTACTGTCTACGTGCGAAGTACCAGGGATCGGATAAACTCATCCTGCCGTATTGGGTTTGTGTAAGTCAACCATACAATGATTTCTTTTCTGTTTTGTTCCTTACCATTTTTGTTAAAACTTGTTTGTCTCATTTTTGTATTTTCAGAGGTCAATTTGATTCCCGTGTGAGGAAGTACTTCATGGCGAGTGGTCCAGATAGCATGGATGCACATGATTCGGTATGCAATATCTTGTTCTTTGCCTTTGTATTAGTTTTGCAGTGTGATCCACTGTGTTAATATTTGTTTTATTTTTCTTTTGTATCGTTCTGATATTAATTCTCATTTTTTAATGATTCGTGTGTTTTATGATGCTTCAGGTTGTTTTCCCTACTTTTGACCCGCCTGAGCTTCGTGCTTCCATGGGTGGTGTCGGTCATTGGGTGTCGGTATTCCTTGACCTGAAGAATTCAAGGTTCCAGCTTCTCGATTCCTACTATGGACCAAAAGATGAATGTGCGGTACGCCTGTTTCGGCAGATGACCGACAACATCAAGAGGCTTTGGAAATATGCCAGCAACAACAGTGAGACACCCTTCAGTCCTCTTAGCATCGACAATTTCCCTCTGGATTGGATTGATGTCCCCCAGCAGCAAAACAAGTATGAGTTCGACTTTTTCTCTTTATCACATTTGTTTAACTGTAGTTGTACTTAAGTTGCGATGTGTTTAATTCATTGGCTTTCTTTTTCTATCCTAACACTATTTCTTTTACTTCGTTTGATGGCAGTATCGACTGCGGATTCTTCATGCTTACGAATGTTAATTCGTATCATGACGGGGTTCTTGCAAATTATTCCCATGAGAATATCGGGGATATCAGGAAGACGTGGCTGTACTCAATCGCTTCTTCTAACCTGTTTGAGACAGACTTCCAAGCTCTGTTTGGCTACTACACATGTAAATATTTTGGAACTTGTACTGCTTACCTGCACTGCATCTTTTACTCTACCTGAACTTCATATTTTTCTCTAAAACTTGGACTTCTGGTTTCGGAAGGAGAGGAGCATTTTCTTTGTACATGAACTTCATTTCTATCTTTTTTAATTTTGCTTGTGTGTTTTGTTTTGCTTAAATGGACACGAGCATTTTCTTTTCTAATTGAACTTCAAAGATGATGCCTTTCTATGGTTTTGTTAGCTGTAGTTGAATGATTTACAGTTCATCGGTTTATCTTGAACCGTGCCTCTGGTTGTGCCTGAACTTCATTTAGTTTTTTACTGCAACTAATTTTTTTAGGTCAGCTTGAGTAGTAACCATGTCATCTTTATTAGTTGGACTGCACATTGTGATGTTCCTGAACTTTAGTTGTATTTAATGGTGATGTTTTCTCTTCCTTTTTTCTTTGACAGTGGAACCGTTGGAGCTGACCGATTTCCACTACTCATTCCTCGGGTCACAGGAATACCAGCCTAGGGAGGAACCGATGAGTACAGCTCCGACAGGAGATGATAGACCTCGGACCCTTATTCCTTCCAAGTTGGGGAAGCAGGTTGGTGGTATTCGTGGTACTCCAAAAACCCCTTGCTATAGGAAGGCTGATGCAGTCGAAGCAGCCGAAGCAGAAGTGATTTCGTCCGATGATGATTTTGAGAAGATTGCTTACCCGAAGAATGCTAAATGTGCTGCTGGTACTGTTGATGGTAGAGGTGGGAAGAATGTTGTGATCACCTTAAGGAAACCGGTAGTTGAGTCTGGGAACATAACTTCCTCCAAGAGAGCATCAAGATTGCCTTTGAAGTGGCGTTCTCCTGTCGCTCCCCTGAAAAAATACAGTTACCCTCATCTATCCGAGGCCCGGAAGTTGAAACAGTATGTGTTGAGTAAAGACGGTCTGGAGAAGTATTCTGAGTGAGTTACCCTCATCTGTCGCTCCCTTGCCTTGGAGTTGTAGTGTCTGAACTTCTGTTGTTGTATTGTCTGAACTGCCGTTGTTGTAGTATCTGAACTTCTGTTTTATGTCTCCTCTTGCCTTTTGAGTTATAGTGTCTGAACTTCTGTTTGTTGTTGTATCTGAACTTCTAATATTTTTTTACCATCCCTTTGTATTCTGCAAGACAAGCTACTGCATGTTTACCATCCCTGCGAATGTGATTGACCTCACAGGACGTGTCCTTTATACGCTTTTCGATGAAGGGCAGCAGATGGAAGGAGACATAATGGATTATCTCATAAATTTGTGGAAGGATAAGCCGGAGACCTCTGAGATATTCACTAGTGCTGACAGGGTTGTACTTAGTCCCTACTTCATACAGGTTTTAGTTCTTTGCACCCCTATCTCCTTCTTTTTGCCTTAGTTTTGTTGTAGTAGCATTTGGGAGGTGTTTTAATTGTGTTTTTGTGAATGCACAGTACTGCCTGGAGTATGATTTCTTCGGTGCAATAGTTCCAAAGTTTGATGCAAAAAAATCTGCTGGTCTCCTCCCAATGTTTGTTCGCAAGGAAGAAGACCTTCTTAACGCAAAGCTAGTTAGGGTTTCATAATTCTTGCTTTTTTTAATTTCATGTGCATCCTTTTGCTGAGTTTGTCAAGAAGTTTTTGTTCATGCCGGTTCTTCAGTACATATGCTTTTATAGTTTGTGTTCACCGGTCCTTTCATTCTTGGCAGGTTTCTTGATTCTATTCAAGCCAATTGGCACAATGGTGCACTACAGTGTGTACGTGGTGAATAGATATCGTCAGAGCATTGACATCCTTAATTCACTTTCTTACGCTAATATGGAAACGTTGCGAACGAGTTTCCACGGGGACTGCCAAAATATCGTGAGTGTTTCTTAGCCTAACCTCCTTTCACATTCTCTTGTTTGACATGAAGTTTATTATGCCTTGTGTTGACAAAATATGTTGCTGTCTCTGTTTTGGTAATACTGCTTGAACTGACTGTCATTTAGAAGTTGAACTTCTGCTATTTTGTTTAGGTGGATCTTATGCAAGTGTCGCTTTTTTATGTACCTGAACTTAACTATTTTGGTTAACATGTTTTTGACTTCATCTAATTTTGTTATTTCCGGCAGATGAAGAGATTTGTTGGGTTGCTCGAGGAGGTGTACGGCAAGGCTGCATACAAGGCGAGCAAGCAGCCTAACTGGGTGACTATTGCAAAGAGGCCGACTTTCATAGACGTTCCGAAGCAAAAGAGTAATGATTGTGGTTTCTTTGCCGTGAAGTTCAGCTCTTCGTATGATGGCGATGAGATTGTTGAAGATTTTGGTGATGTGGAAGTATGTTCTGTCTTTGTTCTTGTCTCATCATCCTTTGATTATTCTTGTGTGTTTTTGCTGAGACGCTCCTGCTGTGGTTTTAGATATCCGTTACTAAACCATCGTTTTCACCTTTCTTTGTTTGCAGGCTGCTGCAGATGACTGGAAGGCTGAGTTCATGCACACTCTGATTTTTAGCGAGAAGAATGAAGTCGTGTGTTCAGAGCTCCCTAAAGAGATCTAGTCCTTTGGCCCGTGAATTCGAAGCATTAGTTTCATTGTAGATTTGATTTCATACAGATTTTTCAATTTACCAAAACCAAAACCCAAGAATGTTTTTAGTGATTTGCGTATCTATAGGTGCAGCACTATTACTTATGATATTGTGGACAAATGCATTTGGTGTGAAGAATGATTTTTCTTTGTGAATTTCAATGTACTGCATCATTTTTCAGTATCCATGTGTTGAATGTTTTTGCCCCAACAGATGTACCTGAACTTCTGCTTCGGTTTTGGTTGAACTGCTTGATTTTTTTGTGTTGTTTATTTTTGGGCTCCCAACATATGATCGTAGACTTGAACTTCTTCTTTGAGATGTGGCTGGGCTGCTGGTTTCAGATGGAGAGGATATTTTGTGTTGTGTAATGTATTGGTAATGTTCAACCCAACCAATATGTATGCTTTTGCGTAGAATCTATATTTGTTTTTTTTGTGTTTTTTCAAGTCCTGATATGTAATAATCATACATTTCTTTATCTTTGTTGCATTGTACATGAACTTCTGCACGTATCCAAGCAGAACTTCACATTTGAACGCGTTGTCTTAGGCTTGCCAACCTTAGTTTATGCGGCGAAACTTTATTTTTTAAGCATATTCTTTTCCTACATCGATTTTACATACCAGAACTTCTTCTGTAAGCCGACATGAACTTCAAAACTGTATGATTATTTGCTGCTTGCTCTTTCATGCAATACAACACCAGCACATCACTTCCTGCCATAACATACCAGGACTTTTGCAGTAATATTACTTGAACTTCACAGTGTATGTTACCAGGGGATGACATAATGTTCTGCACATTGACATGACATAAGTTTCCATTGTGTTAATTGACCTATTCTAATTGTTCATGAGCCTTGCTTTCCTCCTAGGCTTTGGTGGTAGAGGTTTTTGCTTGACATGTACCTCTTCCTCTTCATCGTCCTCTTCCTCTTCATCGTTGTCTTCCTATTCATCGTCGCATTCCACTTCCTCTTCCTCTTCTTCGACAGTGTCTTCATCTTCGTCTTCCTCTTCATCTTCCACCACTTTATTGTTGTTGGCTCTAGGTCTTGCTTTCTGTTTCTTCTCTGGCATTTTGCTTGTCTTTTCAGCATCTGCGCGCTTCGGGCATGTTCTTGCATTATGTGGTTCATACTCCTTGCATATGCTACAAAGTCTGTTGCTTGCTTTCTTTAGGTGTGGTCCCTTCTTTTGTTCCATAACTTTGGGCTGCTTTTTTTGAGATTTGGTTTGCTTGGTCTCCTCAGCATTGTTTCTTTCCAATAGTGTTGGACAGGTCAGCTTGTTGTGTCCCGCAACCTGGTTGCACACACTGCATTTCCTGTGTCCAAGTGGCACTCCGTTCTCATCGTGCACGGCGACTCTTCCTGCAGGTGGTGCCTTCATTTGATCTCTCTTGTCACTTTTCTTTGCTGCAGTAATTTTCTTCCTACCCTTTGTTTCAGAATACAACGGCAATTTCATCGTCTCTTGCTATCGCTGCTCCATTGATTGGCCATCACCCTGCTTGCATTGGTTGGCTTCAGCGGCGGCGTTGAGCATTTCAGCTGCATAATAATGAAGGTCATCTTCAATTTCAGCGTCCTCTTCAGCCATCCTTTCGTCAGCATCCGCTTGATTTGCTAAATGTATTGCATCAAGCTCTTCCACAAGCCTCTTGAGAACATAGTAGGCTCTGTCATATTGCTGATCACATCTCATGGCTTTCTTGTTAACCATCAAATTCAGCTACAGCAAGATGTCTTGCTTTGATAGCCTTGAGCTGCCATCCGACGTGGTTGTGTTGTAGTACCTTGTATCAAAGATTGGTTGTGATCTTGTATTCTTTGTGTACCGTTTGAGGATATACTTGTTTGGAAATTTGTCAGGCTTGATGTAGTCCAGTATGTTCATGATGTG
>NW_024112236.1:0-9319 GCF_003073215.2 Triticum urartu | reverse complement strand
ACCGGATTTCACTAAAGACTTTGTTATCTACTACGACGCCTCACGACAGGGACTAGGTTGCATTCTTATGCAAGATAGCCATGTGATTGCCTATGCATCTCGAAAGTTGCATCCACATGAGGAGAATTATCCTACACATGATCTAGAGCTTGCAGCCGTAGTCTATGCACTTAAGACTTGGCGACATTACCTTCTTGGTAAACGTTGTGAGATTTACACCGACCACCAGAGTCTCAAGTATATCTTCACCCAACCAGATTTGAACCTTAGGCAAAGACGTTGGCTGGAGTTGATCTCAGATTACGACTTAGGGATTACCTACACCCCAGGCAAGGGGAATGTCATGGCTGATGCGCTAAGTCGTAAGTCCTATTGCAACAATCTTATGTTACAGCAGGGCCAACCACTTCGCCATGAGGAATTCTGTAAGCTTAATCTTCACATTGCTCCTCATGGATTCCTTTCTACCTTGGTGGCGAAACCTACTCTTGTGGATCAAATCATCTCTGCTCAGAAGCAGGATACAGGAATTTCCCGGATCAAGAGAAACATTAACAAGGGAGTTGGTGCTAGTTTCTCTATAGATGATCGTGGTGTTGTTTTCTTTGAGAGTCGCTTGGTGGTTCCCAAGAATCAACATCTTCGACAATTAATCCTTAAGGAGGCGCATGAATCTCCTCTCACGTTTCATCCTAGTAGTACTAAGATGTATCTGGACCTACGCCAGAGGTTCTGGTGGACTAGGATGAAGAGAGAAATTTCTCAGTTTATTGCTAACTGCGACGTTTGTCGTCGCGTTAAGGCAGAACATCAAAGACCTGCTGGCACCCTTCAACCTTTAGCTATTCCTGAGTGGAAATGGGATAAAGTTGGTATGGACTTCATCACCGGCTTTCCCAGGACCAAGAAAGGGAATAATGCTATCTTCGTAGTCATTGATCGTCTTTCCAAAGTGGCTCACTTCCTACCTGTTCGGGAGAGTATCACTGCTAGTCAGCTCGCTAACTTATATATTTCTCAAATAGTGTCACTTCATGGTGTTCCACTAGAGATCAAGTCGGATCGTGGTAGTCTTTTCACTTCTCATTTCTGGGAGAGTTTCCAAACTGCCATGGGCACCCATCTTTCCTTCAGTACCGCTTTCCACCCTCAATCAAGTGGTCAGGTGGAAAGGGTCAACCAAATTCTTGAAGACATGCTTAGAGCTTGTGTTATCTCATTCGGTATGGATTGGGAGAAGTGTCTTCCCTTTGCCGAGTTTGCTTATAACAATAGCTACCAATCCAGCCTCAAGAAAGCTCCTTTGGAGGTTCTGTATGGACGAAGATGTCGAACACCTTTGAACTAGTTAGAAACCGCTGAAAGACAATTCTTTGGACCGGATATGATTCAGGAGGCAGAAGAGCAAGTTCGCATCATTCGTGAGAATTTGAAAACAGCCCAATCTTGTCAAAAGAGCCAGTATGACCGTAGTCATAAGGAAGTGGCTTATGAAGTTGGCGACAAAGCTTACCTTCGGGTTACCCCTTTGAAGGGTACCCATCGATTCGGTATCAAGGGCAAGTTGGCTCCTCGTTACATTGGTCCCTTTCTCATTCTCGCTAAACGAGGAGAGGATGCCTACCAATTGGAACTACCCCCACATCTTTCTCGAGTTCATGATGTCTTCCATGTCTCTCAACTCAGGCGTTGCTTCTCGGATCCCATCCGCGGAGTGGACCACGGAACGCTTGATCTGCAAGATAACCTCACTTATCGAGAGTACCCTGTCCGCATTCTGGATCAAGCAGAGTGTGTCACGCGACGTCATAACATCAAGTTTCTCAAGGTTCAGTGGTCTCATCATTCTGAGAGAGAAGCTACTTGGGAGCGTGAAGATCGTCTTCGACTCGAGTACCCCACTTTCTTTCCACCGACTCCTGAATCTTGGGACGAGATTCTTCCGAGTGGGGGCGAGTTGTCACATCCCTAGTTCTGGTATGACCTAGGCTAGCCCTTCATGTTTGCATCATGCTTAAATTCCATTTAAATTTGAAATGGGGATTTGTGAAACCCTCAGAATCATTTCTGAAAAAGACCAAGATAAAAATTGCTTCAAATAGTTCCAAGAAAATGTTCATGTTACTCTTTGAAAATGTTGGCCAGAGCTAAAATTCAAACCAATATTTTTAGGAGCTCATAAATATTTATTTTGGGCATTTGGAATTAATTCAATAATTATTTGCATTGGATTTATATTTGATATAATTCAAATATGATCCAATAATTCTGGAAATTGTTGTGGGGCTATATATTCATGTCACTAGTCCATACAACAATTTACAGAAGCTCAGAAAATGATTTGGGTTAAAAATCAAATCAAAACAGAGTTAAAGAAAATAGGAAACAAAAAATAAAAGAGAGAGAGGGAATCGTACCTGGCCTCACCTGGCGGCCCACCTGCTCCGGCCCAACAAGCCGGCCCAGCCGACTGGCCACGCCAGTCATCCCCTACCTCACGCCGGTGGGCAGGAGCGCGTGGCCCTCGCACGCCAGCGCGCGCGGCCACCTCCTGCTTGCCGCCGCTGCTGCTGGAGGGCGCCAAGAGCGCCACGCAATCTCCCCGACCGCCTCGCACTCTCCCCCGTGCTCATTCCCGCCTCTGCCACTCTCTCTCCCGAACACCGAACATCGCCGTCGCCGCCGTTCGCTGCCCACGCGCTCCCAGCCGTCCCCTTGACCGCCTGTTGTGCTTGCGAGCTCCACCTTATCGCCTGCTACCTCCCCGTCAAGCTACGAGGCGCCGAAAACCCCGTGGATCCGTCACCGCCGCCTTCGTCATTGCCGGCCGCCCAAGATAGCCATCGCCATTCCGCCCATGTCGGACCACCTCCGAGCTCGCCGTTGGCTCCACTGCAACCGTTGTGAGCTTTCACGTCGACCCCCCCTCTCCTCTAGCCCTTTTGCTTCCGCTAACGCCATTGCCGTCGCGGCCAGGAGCTTGGCTCCACCGGCCATGCCGCCACCGTGGCCATCGTCACCTAGAGCCGCAACCGACCGTGCCATAGCGCTCAGTGCATCACCAGGTGCCCGTAGCACCCCTCCACGGCGCCTGCCGTGCAGTATAACGCCGACCCTGAGCACACCCGCACGCCGGCCGCCGCCACGAGATATTTTCCGGCGAGCTCCGGCCACCCCAGCTACTCCCACTTGCCCTGTTGGTTGCGCGCGTTCTCCAACTCCGCGTAGATGGCCTCCGCCTTGCTTTTGGTCGCCGGAGGAGCGATCCCGAGCCTCCGCCGCGTCTGGTCGTTGCCGGCGGCTAAACGCCGGTGGATTAGCCCCGGTTTGACCAGGGATTTGACCCCCCTGGTCCACTGACACGCGGGCCCCGACGCCCTAATCTGTTAATTAGATTAGAAATAACCTCCCCCTATTTAACCCGTGTCACTGACGTGTGGACCCCACACGTCAGGTTTGACCAGTCAGCACTGTTGACTTGCTGACGCAAGCATGACGCAGTGCTGACGCAATTAATCATTTTCTAGTTTTAATTAACCAGGAAATTCCAGAAAATGATATAAACTTCAAAAATTCATAGAAATTCAACCGTAGCTCAGATTGAAATAAATTGTATATGAAAAATTATTATAAAATCCAATCTATCCATTTATGCTACTTTCATGCATGTTCAACCAACTTATACCCACCATATAAGTGAAAACATGATAATGACATTTTAAATGCTAAATATAGAGTTGCATATGAACCCTTGGTCCATATGGACTTCATTTAAATTGTTTCTAGATGCATTAGTGCAAATCATAACATTATTACCATGTTCATGCATCATAATGTTGCATATGCTTGTGTATTGATTTCCGACACCGTTCTTCTCGATAGGTCCTGCTCCGGAAAGTGTTCGAGAGTACCTATCAGTGGAGCAGTGCCCCCCTGTTGATCTACCAGGAAAGCAACCCCCCTTGTTCATTCCGATACAATCCTACTCTCTTACTCCCGCTCTCATTTATTGCATTAGGACAACAACGATTCAACTGCTACTTTATGCTGCGGTAGTTGAACCCACTCCTCTGCATGACCTGTCATTGCCACAGTAAATAGTTAAAACCCACTGGCATGTGTAGGAGTTGATTGAGTCATGTTGTGTTCCTACCATGCTTTGCCTGCTATTGCTTAGAGTATGTCATGTCTGATTCATCGGGAATGAATTGGAGTGTTATGATATGTTCCGGTGCTGAGAGTTAAGCATGTGAACACGATTTGGTAAAGGTAGCGGTGAGAGGCCATGTAGGAGTACATGGTGGGTTGTCTCATTGGGGCCGTCCTTAAGAACTGAGTTCTGTGTAAGTTGTCCAATTACTAGCTACTACCACACATTGGGCTCCGGGCGCTCCAAGCTCTCTCGACTTATTAACCCCCTTGATCTCTGTCCAGGAGTTGCAAATAGTCTCTGGTGTTTGTAGGTAGTCCTATTTTTCTACCGAGTGGCACCCGGCAGGGTGGACTTGGGACAGACTAGGCACACGTGGCCCGTTGTACCGAGTGGCACCCGGATGGTGGGCTCGAGAACCCTGTACACATCGTTTGGGGCTGTGAGCGAAACCCCGGCCGGATCTCCTTGCGGATGGAACCCGAATAGGCGATAAACCTGGACTAGAGTCTTGTGTGGTTAGTCAGGTTGTGGCCGACACCCTCGTCAGGCTTCCGCTTGAAGGTTGCCGAGATACATGACGTGTATATGGTGATAAGTGGTGAGAGCGTGTGTGAAGAAGTACACCCCTGCAGGGTTATCATGATCTATTCGAATAGCCGTGTCCTTGGTTATGGACTTCTTGGATGCTTACGTGGTACATAGACAACTTTAAGTGGATACCCTAAAATGCTCAAGACAAGTGTGAGTGCTATGGAAGGCCTTCTCATTGGAGAGACGGGGATGAATCCATAGTAGTGTATTGATGTGGTGATTAGTGGACTCGTGTGCGCTGCCTCATCTCAAATAAGTTTCTCGTTGTCGTAGAACAGGATAGCAACTGAGTCAAAGCTAGCTTGCTGCAACTAAACCCCACATTACCTTCTTGATACAAATGCATGTATGATAGGATCTGATGTAAGTCTTGCTGAGTACCTTTGTACTCACGTTTGCTTTATTTATGTTTTGCAGCTGAGACATCTGTCTCACTAGTAGTACCGCTTGGACTTCGAGGAGTAGCTTGTTACCTCAGCTACGATCTTGTACCTTGGAGGGACTTGTAGATAGTCAAGCTTCTCGGCCTTTTTTTCTTTTGTAGTTGTCTGTACTCAGACATGTAATGCTTCCGTTGCTTGTATGCTCTGAATGATGGGTCATGTGACCCCTGTTTGTATTAATGCTATGTGGCTCTTCTGAGCCTTTATCTATATGAGTTTGCGTTATGTTGTGATGCCATGTTGTACAGCACATACTTGCATGTTATGCGTACGTGTGACATGTATTGCTATGTGTGGGATCCGACAATCTAGTTTTTTATCCTTGGCAGCCTCTCTTATGGGGAAATGTAGTCTAGTGCTTCCTTGAGCCATAGTAGTCCGCTACAGCCCGATTCACCAGAGTCCTGCTAGCCCAGCACTACTGCTCAGAACACTTGACTGGCCGGCATGTGTTCCACTTCGTTCCTATATCTGTCCCTTCGGGGAAATGTCACGCAGTGACTTCCGAAGTCCTGTTAGCCCAGTGCTACAGCCCGGATTCATACGCTGTTGACGACATGCTCGATGTGATTCATGTATGCCTGTCTTCATAGGTCTGTGCCACTTTGGGTTCACGACTAGCCATGTTGGTCCGGTCCCGGCCATGGTAAGGCGACACCCGTGGGGATACCGTGCGTGAGGCCGCAAAGTGATATGAGGTGTTACATGCTAGATCGGTGTGACTTAGAATTGGGGTCCCGACAGCTTTGGTATCAGAGCCTGACTTCCTGTAGGATTACCAAGCCAACCTGGTCGAAGTTGGGTCTAGAAATTCTTTAGCTATATAGGGGAATTGATTGTGGAAGGGAACGTAAGGCTCTTTTTACTCCTTATACCTCATGCCCTTCTGATCAGAGTCATCCTATCCTTCCTACGGGGTTAAGGAACTAGGATTTCTCTTCTGTCTATCAGGATCACATGTTACTACTCCGTAGTATCTAAGGTTTGGTTGATCTGAGTCTTATCCCAGTTTGAGTACCTCCGGTGTAGCCTGTTTAGCAATATCCCAGAACCTTGAGTGATGATGTTGAGTATGGTGCTACCCCGTCTTTTGCAGAATGTCTCATTTTGAGCATTTTACTGCCGTTATGCTACCGGAATTGTCCTAGGAGTTCAAGAGATAGTATTTTTCCTCATACTATATTCTACATCCTTATGATGATGCTGAATCCATCCTTGTTTCCTTGGTTGGTTCTTCAGGATGTCGTCAGTTAACCGAAGTTCTGTTGCTCATAGCCGGAACCACGGAGATGGTAGGGATGAGGATCCTCCCGACCAGCCTTCGTTGGCAGAGTTCATGTTAGAGATGGAGAAGAACAAGCGAGAGTCTAACCGCTTGTTAGCACGTATTGAGGAGAACACCTCCCATCAGCACAAAGAGTCAGCGTCCATCTATGATTTCATTGGTCTGAAACCACCTACCTTCCATCATTCCATTAAACCACTCGATGCTGATGACTGGCTCCGTAGTATCACACACAAGTTGCGTTCTGCGAACATAGCTGAAAGTGACAAGGTCACCTATGCTGCTTATCATCTGGAAGGTCCTGCTAGTATTTGGTGGCAGAACTATGAGGCTATGCTTCCAGCTCGACAGATAACCACCTGGAGAGATTTCACCGAGGCTTTTCGGGAGCATCACATTCCTCAGGCTCTCATGGACCGCAAGAGATAAGAGTTCTGTAGTTCCACCCAGGATAAGATGGCTGTTGATGCTTACAGTAGAGAGTTTGAGAACCTTACCCGCTATGCTACAGAAGAGGTGTCCACGGACGCCAAGAAGCAGGCTAGGTTCCGGAAGGGTCTCAACCCCAAGTTGCGTCGTGATCTCCACTTGCATCATTGCAATACATTCCAGGCTCTTGTGAACAACGCCATTAACGCAGAAACAACTCAACTCACTTACGAGGAGTCTCGTAAGCACACCCGTGATTTGGGTTCTTCTTCCGGTTCTACTTCGCAGAAGCGCCGGATTTTGGGTTCCGAACTCCGCTCTTCTACCCGGTTATACACCAAGGCCTTCTTATGTGGCGCCTCACCCAGTTCAACCATATGCTCCACCTAGGCCTATCGGTAGACCGCTTGTCAATGCGGGTTCACGTCCTACCTCAGGGACTTGCTTCACATGCGGAGAGCCAGGACACTATGCACGTGACTGCTCTCAAACCAACTATGCTCCACCCCAGCCTGAGAAGTCTGTTGGCCGTGGTAAGCCATCACGCAAGATGATTAGTGTCAGGTCAGCTCCCACTGAACGTGGATGTGTGCATCACGTCTCAGCTAAAGACGCTCATGATGATCCGGATGTCGTTCTTGGTACACTCCTTGTCAACTGTCATCCAGCTTCGGTTCTGTTCGATACCAGAGCATCTCACTCCTTCATCTCTGAAGGCTATGCTTGTTTGCACGACATGCCATTTTGTGATATGCCAACTCAACTTGAAATCCAAACTCCAGGGTCTAGATGGCAAACCACCAGAATAAGCCATGGTAATGAAATCCTTGTTGACAGACTTGTATTCCTTGCATCACTTATAGCCCTCAAGTCTACGGATATTAACATCATCTTGGGAATGGACTGGATGAAAGCTCATTATGCCAAGATTGATTGTTACACTAGGTCTGTTCAGCTTACACACCCATCTGGCAAGATAGTCACCGTCTCCACTAGAGTTGCAGAGCGTCAGCTCTATTCTCTTAATGCCAACCCTCTTCCAGACCTTGAGGATATCCCGGTAGTCCGTGACTTTCCGGATGTCTTTCCAGAGGAACTGCCAGGTAATCCACCTGACAGAGATGTAGAGTTTGTCATAGATCTTATCCCAGGAACCGCTCCAATCTCTAGGAGACCTTACAAGATGGCACCCTTAGAACTAGCTGAGCTTAACAAACAATTCGATGAATCCTTGCAAAAGGGTTTCATCCATCCTAGTTCTTCTCCCTGGGCTTGCCCCGTCCTCTTCGTCAAGAAGAAGGATGGTACGGACCGGATGGTTGTAGATTATCGTCCCGTTAATTTGGTCACGATAAAGGACAAGTATCCGCTCCCCAGGATCAACGACATGTATGATCAGCTCGCTGGATCCTCAGTCTTTTCCAAGATGGATTTGAGGTTAGTCTACCACCAAATCAAGATCAGAAACGGGGACATTCCTAAGATGGCTTTTGTCACTCGTTATGGCCAGTACAAGTACACCGTCATGTCCTTCGGTCTAACCAATGCTCCAGCTACATTCTCCCGCTTGATGAACTCGATCTTCATGGAGTACTTAGATAAGTTCGTCGTGGTTTACCTCGATGATATCCTTATTTACTCGAAGAACGAGGAAGAGCATGCCGAACATCTTAGACTTGTGTTAGAAAAACTCAGAGAGCACCGCCTTTATGCCAAGTTCTCCAAGTGCGAATTTTGGTTACCAGAAGTGAACTATCTCGACCATGTAATCTCTGGTAAGGGCATTGCTGTCAATCCCGAGATAGTTCAGGCCGTTCTTGATTGGACTCCGCCTGAAATAGTTAAACAAGTTAGGAGTTTCCTTGGCCTAGCCAGTTATTGTCGCCGCTTCGTTGAGAACTTCTCCAAAGTGGCCAAACCTCTCACGGAACTTCTCAAGAAAGATAAAAAGTTTGAGTGGTCCCCACAGTGTGAGCACAGTTTTCAGGAACTGAAAAGACGCCCGACTTCTGCTCCCATACTTGTGCCACCGGATTTCACTAAAGACTTTGTTATCTACTACGACGCCTCACGACAGGGACTAGGTTGCATTCTTATGCAAGATAGCCATGTGATTTCCTATGCATCTCGAAAGTTGCATCCACATGAGGAGAATTATCCTACACATGATCTAGAGCTTGCAGCCGTAGTCTATGCACTTAAGACTTGGCGACATTACCTTCTTGGTAAACGTTGTGAGATTTACACCGACCACCAGAGTCTCAAGTATATCTTCACCCAACTAGATTTGAACCTTAGGCAAAGACGTTGGCTGGAGTTGATCTCAGATTACGACTTAGGGATTACCTACACCCCAGGCAAGGGGAATGTCATGGCTGATGCGCTAAGTCGTAAGTCCTATTGCAACAATCTTATGTT
>NW_024112235.1:0-51347 GCF_003073215.2 Triticum urartu | reverse complement strand
TAATTCGGCTTTCGTAAGGGGCTGATTTGGATCCATATGTTTCATGCTATGGTTAGGTTTACCTTAATACTTCTTTTGTAGTTACGGATGCTTGCAATAGGAGTTAATCATAAGTGGGATGCTTGTCCAAGGAAGGACAGCACCCAAGCACCGGTCCACCCACATACCAAATGATCAAAGTAATGAACGCGAATCATATGAGCGTGATGAAAACTAGCTTGACGATAATTCCCATGTGTCCTTGGGAGCACTTTTCTCTATATAAGAGTTTGTCCAGGATTGTCCTTTGCTACAAAAAGGATTGGGCCATCTTGCTGCACCTTATTTACTTTCATTACTTGTTACCCGTTACAAATTACCTTATCACAAAACTATCTGTTACCGATAATTTCAGTGCTTGCAGAGACTACCTTACTGAAACCGCTTATCATTTCCTTCAGCTCCTCGTTGGGTTCAACACTCTTACTTATCAAAAGGACTACGATAGATCCCCTATACTTTGTGGGTCATCAAGAATCTTTTCTGGCGCCGTTGCCGAGGAGTGAAGCGCCTTTGGTAGGTGGAATTTGGTCAGAAAAAAATTATATAGTGTGCTGAAATTTACTATCACTTGTTACTATGGAACATAATCCTTTGAGGGGCTTGTTCGGTGTATCTTCACCCCGACCAGTAGAGCAAAGATTTGCTCCTCAACCTACTGAGCCTACTGAAACTGTTTACTTTCAAATTCCTTCGGGTATGATAGAGAAACTGCTAGCTAATCCTTTTACAGGAGATGGAACATTACATCTCGATTTGCACCTAATCTATGTGGATGAAGTTTGTGGATAAGCTTTGTAGGTATGCCTGAGGATGTGATCAAGAAGAAGGTCTTCCCTTTATCTTTTAAGGGAGAGGCACTGACATGGTTTAGGCTATGTGATGATATGGGATCATGGAACTACAACCGATTGAAATTGGAATTTCATCAGAAGTTTTATCCTATGCATCTTGTTCATCGTGATCGTAATTATATATATGATTTTTGGCCTCGCGAAGGAGAAAGTATCGCTCAAGCTTGGGGGAGTCTTAATTCAATGTTATATTCATGCCCCAATCATGAGCTCTCAAGAGAAATGATTATTCAAAAATTTTATGATTGGCTTTCTCTCAATAATCGCTCCATGCTCGATACTTCTTGCACTGGCTCTTTTATGATGAAGACTATTGATTTCAAATGGGATTTATTGAAAAGAATTAAACGCAACTCTGAAGATTGGGACCTGGACGAAGGTAAGGAGTCATGTAACAGCCTGGTTTTTGGCCCTTCTCTTTTTCTTTTGATTTATTGGTTTTTGCTCTGTTTTTCTTTTTGGAGTGGTTCTGTGGCCTTGTCACCTGGGAAATCATCTTCATTCCCTCTCCTAAGTGGCTCATCATTCTCAACACCTTGCTAAGATCATATCACTCCACTGCTTGACCAAACCCTGATTTTTTTTCAGGAATATTCCTTTTTCAAGGAATAACCCTAATTGCCCTAGGTTGTGAAGCAACCTATATTTCTGTCCATCAAAAAATTTCCAAATAATTCTCATAATTCCTTTGGGTCATATGTTGCTCAAATATGCCCAAACTCTCTTGTCCTAGCCCAAGAATAATTCTCCAAAAATTATTCTTCATTCCTGTCCAGTGTGGCTTTCTGTGAAGGAAGTGCCACCTATCCTTTCCTGATTTCTCCCAAACCTTTTGGGCATTCTCTTATGTACAAATCATTGCCTCATGCCAAAATTCAACTTTATTTGCCTAGCCAATCTTCCTAAGCAATTTTTCAAACTTTTTGTCAGACAGAAGGCATTGTGAAGGAAGTGCTAGCTAGGGTTATTCAAATGAGTTGAAACTTTGCACACTCCTTCATGTGATCATATTATGAGACTACTCCAAGTTTCATCCCCATCCAATTGTCTATGTGAGCACAGGACCAAATCTTTGATTTTGGCAATATTTTCAGGATGTGACGCAAGTGCATTTTATATTGCTTCATTAATTCTGAGAAAATACCAGATTGTTCTCCTACCCAAATAACATCTCTCCACCAAATTTGGGACCATTTCATTGAGCCATTTGATCACCAAAATTATCCCAAGATTCTGGTCAGTGAGAATGTTTGTGAAACAAGTACCACTTTGGCTTGTCCATTTGGTATGAAATTTTTACAGCATACTCCTATGACCAAATCATCAAGACTTGCCAAATTTCAGCCCTGGTGCTCACACCATGCGAGTGCATCATCCAAATCTTGATTCTGGACCAATTTTGGGGTTACAAAGCAACTATATTAGTTTGTGCTCCATTATGCTCCAAAACCTCCAGGATTATTGTCCTTCGTAAGCTGATCACCCCAGACAAACTCTCTGGCTCCAATCCCTTTCCTGTTGATCAGCAGTTCTTGGCCAAGTTTACTGCAGTAAACTTTAGAGCTCACTTACCATATAACCACTACGTCTTTAACTGAACTACCACCTCAGTTGCAACCTACCCAGGAAGGACTCCACCCCATACATCGTTTGGCCATCCGCTTGACACTGTGTGCAATAGTGCACGCGGTGATCACGAGTTTTGGCATGCAATGCGCGCGCTCTGCTGGCGTTGGTCGTGTCCAGGGCGTCTTCTTGCTCGGGCCCCTCCCCCTCTCGTCGTCTTCACGCTTGTGAGCATGTCCAACAGCTAGCCCGCGTCGTCGTCGTCCTCATGGAGCGATCTCCCCCTCCGTAAGCCCTCCGTCAGCGCTCGTCGCCGCGCGCCCACAGACGCATTGTGGCCGACCGAGCACTAATGGCGCCGTGGCCATTTCCCCTCTGCGCCCTCCGCCCCTCTTGCCCTGTGCGCCTCTGTAGCTCGTCCGCACCTCCCTCGTCGCCTTCCCGCGCCACCCCGTGCTCGATGCGCGTCGCTAGAGCCTTCGCCAAGCACAAGCGGCGGCACCCGAGGCCGTGCCCCTCGCCCCGGCTACATAAAGGCCACCCGAGCACTCCATTTCCTCCACCACTCTCTCAGAGCCCCTCCCGACCACTCCACCGAGCTCGAGGAGCTCCAGTTCCTCCTCCATGGCCGCCATGTCCGCCTCGGATTCAGCCTAAATTAGCCTAACGTCGAGCCCTCCTCCACCTCTAGCCATCACCATCGCCTTCCCCACACCCCAGTGATCCTCCCCAGCCCTTCATCTCGTCACCGGAGTGCCTAAAGCCACCGCCCCAAGATCTAGCACCGCAGCGGTTGCTCTCTGTTCCGGTGGCCATCCCATCTCCCACCCTCCTCGACATGCGTGCACCCCCAGGGCGGATACGCGGCATCCTCCTGTGCCTGCTGGTGGTCCGAGCTCCGCAAGTGGTGGCCGGAGCCGCCGAAGCCACCGCTCGTCGTGACCCTCGTCAGCCCGCGGACCCCGTGCCGCAGCCGCTACGACCCTCCCGGCTCCCTGCTCTCCCTCTGTAGAACGCGGCGTGTCTCCTGAACCTCCGGTGGCGGAGGTCGCCGCGAGACACACCGGAGCTGGCTGGGCCGTCGCCGGTGTCCCCCCTCCCCCGCTCCTCTGTTCTTCGCGTCGGGAGGAGGAAGGACCGAGAGGAGAGAGAGATGATAAAGTGGACCCCGCCTGTAAGTCTCACAGCCGCCCGACCCCGCCTTGCCACGCTGGATAAGTGGAAGCGTATTCCTCCGAATACGTCTTCCTTTGTCCGAAAACGTATTCTTGCTTTGCTTCAACCAGAAATACGTTTTCTCTTCAAGAAGGCGTATTTATCTTTGTTGCGGCCAAGAATATGCTTTCCTGTTCTGTAAGCGTATTGTGCGAAATACGTTTTCTGTTTTTCAGCCCAGGGACCTGTTTGTGGAGAAATCTTTACAGATTGATCCCTGAACTTCGTCGGGTTATAACTTTTTGCTCGCAACTCCGTTTTAGGTGAATCCAAAGACCTCTTCTTCGTATTGTCGAGCCCGTTCTGCTGGTATCATTTTCACCATGTTTTAGCATTCTAAAAATGACCATTTTGCCCTTACGCTTAATCAGCCCCCTCCGAGAGAGAACGTTTTTCGGTGATTCGTTCTACGAGCTTCTCGCACTTTCTCCGAGTGATTTCTTACACCCCAGGCAAGCACAATACCCACTTGCATGATAGTCATGCAGTAGCCATGGTTTTCAACTTGAATATTTATTAAATGTTTGCTTGTTTAAAATATGGGTATCGTTGTTTCAGTAATGCTTCTGGGTTAGTGCTTACTTTCTTGCTATGTTGTTATGCACCAGGTTATCATGCCCTTCTAGTTGCTAGTATTCCTTTCATATGCTTATGCTTGCTAGTAGTACATGTTGATGTTGGTGATGGTCTTCGGTGCATGACTGCCGTCTGTCCCGAGTACCGTTGTTATGCATGTTCCATTGTATCCAGTTGGTTAAATGCTTGCATGATGGCATTGTTGATATGTTCTTGCATGTATTTATTGTTGATGCTAGTGGTCATGCTATGTTTTGAGAAGTATGTACTTGTGATGTTCACATGCTCAATCAGTATGCCATGCTCAGTTGGATATGATTCATTGTTGATATGGTTAATAGTTATGTTGCACCTCCATGCTTATGTTGATATCATGTTCATGCATTGTAATTTGCATCATGTTATTTTATCATGGCTCGCATATTTGCATTCAAGTTCAACTAGATTAAATTAAACTTGAACAACTGTTGGCTGAGTCATGGTGCCACCATATCGAGCTGACCAGTGCAACCACGCTTGTCTTTATGGGAAGGTCCTAACTGTCTATTGTTGTGCCTCTCGCCGGTGCCTCCAACGAGGAAAGGTTATGGGCGTGCGGTACCCTGGCCCGGTAAGCAGACATACCTTGTGTGCCCGTTGTTGTTACAATCGGATTGTCCCCGTTTGGGACCATTTTTGCCACGATGGTGGCCGTTTTGCCACGACGGTGGCCGTTGGTGTCTTTGGTAGACACGGGGCCACCCAGGACTAGCCCAGTGGGGAGTGAGTCGGAGTGGCCGGGAGAGTGTCATGGCAGTAGGACGGTTTTATCGGAACGCCGTTGGTCCACCCGAATGGGAGTGCGAGGCCATGGGTTCCGTGGTGTGGGTACAGTGTGCTAACCTCTTGCAGAGTGTATACTAAATCTATCGATAGACGTGCCCGCGATAAGGGCCCAGTTCGTGTCGGTCACACTATGGGTCAACAGTAATAATAATAATGTGCTTAATAACAACCCGGTTCGATGATGAAGATAAGTTGGTTATGTGATCCATGAATGATCACCGTTTGGTTACGAGGTAACCCGTTGAGCCAAGAGTGGCTCCGTTTTTTGATCCGTGAATGATCACCGTGGTGTCGAGGATATCGAGGTTGTTGGATATTCGTGATGTTGTGCGAAAATCGTGGGTAAAGATCAAGCTCCTTGTGGTCATTTAATGATTACTACGGTATTGTTTATACCAAGCTTCATTTGATCCTTGAGATGATCGTGTGATGTCTGAGGTTGGTAAGTAATGCATGTGATGGTTTTGAGGTAACCCGGCAGAATAAGTGGTGCATATAACGTTATCATGTTGCATGCTAGTATAGTCAGATTTATATGCTCATGCCATGCTCATATTGTTCTAGCTGTATCATGTTCATGTTGTTCATGCCATGTTATCCTGATGATCTCATGATAATTCCTGCTTAACCTGTAATTGTCATGCTGTTGTTTGTCTTGAATGCTTCTGGTTATTGTGAGCTTGCAAGTACATTCAATGTACTGACCTGGCATGTCATGTCAGTTTGCGGGTCATGTCGTGATTGCTTGTCATGGTTTCCATTCGTGCGAGCTAGGATAAGCGTTCCAGCCAGAGTCCCTGCGGAGTGGAGTTCACCACCGTCGTTGTTGTTCTGCTGCTTCGAGTTGTTCTGTTGCTTGCATAGAGCAACTGAGGATGGCGCAGTGTCGCCGTGCCGATGTTATTCATTGTAATATCGGAGACCTTGTATTCATATTCGTGTAATAATAATAGAAAGTTGGTTTGACTAAGAAGTGTCGTATTCCAGAAGACTTCTCCTCGATCTCTGGGCTGCAATACGGGGCGTTCCGGTTTCTCTAAGCCGGGGTGCCACAAGTCAGGTATAACACCTAACTTTGATTGTGTTAAATGTTTTATGGATACCAATGTTTTCCATGAATTTAGCACCAAATATGGACTTGACTCTAAGATAGTAGCTTCTTTCTGTGAATCCTTTGCTACTCATGTTTATCTCCCTAAGGAGAAGTGGTTTAAATATAATCCTCCCATTGAATTAAAAGTAGTTGAACCTATTAAAGTTGAAGAAAAGACTATCACTTATAATGATCCTATCGTTCCTACTGCTTATATTGAGAAACCACCTTTCCCTGTTAGAATAAAGGATCATGTTAAAGCTTCAACTATGGTCAACAAAAGTAATATTAGAACACCCAAACCCCCTAAGCAAATTAAAGTTGAACCTAGTATTGCTATGGTTAAAGATCTCTTGGCTGGTAATATTGATGGGCATGTTATTTAGTTCTGCAATGAAGCTGCTAGAATTGCTAGACCTGATGCTAAAAATAAACATAGACCTATTGTAGGCATGCCTGTTATTTTTGTCAAGATAGGAGATCATCGTTATCATGGCTTGTGTGATATGGGTGCAAGTGCAAGTGCAATACCTCATTCCTTATACAAAGAAATTATGCATGATATCGCACCTGCTGAGATAGAATAAATTGATGTTACAATTAAGCTTGCCAATAGAGATACTATTTCACCAGTTGGGATTGTTAGGGATGTTGAAGTCTTGTGTGGGAAAGTTAAATATCCCACTGATTTTCTTGTTCTTGGTTCCCCACAAGATAACTTTTGTCCCATTATATTTGGTAGACCCTTCTTGAATATTGTTAATGCTAGGATAGACTGCGAAAAGGATGTTGTTACTATTGGTTTGGGTGATATGTCTCATGAATTTAATTTTGCTAAATTTCGTAGACAACCCCGTGATGAGGAATTGCCTAGTAAAGATGAAACTATTGGTCTTGCTTCTATTGCCGTGCCTCCTAGTGATCCTTTAGAACAATATTTGCTAGACCATGAAAATGATATGTTTATGAATGAAAGAAGGGAAATAGATGAAGTATTATTTAAACAGGGACCTATTTTGAAACACAACTGGCCTATTGAAATCGTAGGGGATCCTCCTCCACCCAAGGGTGATCCCATGTTTGAGCTTAAACCATTACCTGATACTCTCAAATATGCTTATCTTGATGAAAAGAAGATATATCATGTTATTATTAGTGCTAACCTTTTAGAGCATGAAGAATAGAAATTATTGAAAACTCTGAAGAAGCATCGTGCTGCCATTGGATATACTCTTGTTGATCTTAATGGCATTAGTCCCACTCTATGCCAGCACAAAATACAATTGGAGAAAGACGCTAAACCAGTTGTTGATCACCAACGACGGTTAAATCCTAAGATGAAAGAAGTGGTAAGAAAAGAAATACTAAAGCTTCTGGAGGCAGGTATAATTTATCCCGTTGCTGATAGTCAGTGGGTAAGCCATGTCCATTGTGTCCCTAAGAAGGGAGGTATTACTGTTGTTCCTAATGATAAAGATGAATTGATCCCACAAAGAATTGTTACAGGCTAAAGAATGGTAATTGATTTCCGCAAATTAATAAATCTACTAAAAAGGATCATTACCCTTTGCCTTTTATTGATCAAATGCTAGAAAGACTATCCAAACATACTCACTTTTGCTTTCTAGATGGTTATTCTGGTTTCTCTCAAATACCTGTGTCAAAAGAGGATCAACAAAAGACCAATTTTACTTTCCCTTTCGGTACCTTTGCTTATAGACGTATTCCTTTTGGTTTATGTAATGCACCTGCTACCTTTCAAAGATGCATGATGGCTATATTCTTTGATTTTTGTGAAAAGATTGTTGAGGTTTTCATGGATGATTTCTACGTATATGGAACTTCTTTTGATGATTGCTTAAGCAACCTTGATCGAGTTTTGCAGAGATGTGAAGAAACTAACCTTGTCTTGAATTGGGAGAAGTGCCACTTTATGGTTAATGAAGGTATTGTCTTGGGGCATAAAATTTCTGAAAGAGGTATTGAAGTTGATAAAGCTAAAGTTGATGCTATTGAAAAGATGATGTGTCCCAAGGACATTAAAGGTATAAGAAGTTTCCTTGGTCATGCCGGTTTTTATAGGAGTTTCATTAAGGACTTCTCTAAAATCTCTAGACCTCTGACTAATCTCTTAAAAAAAGATATTCCCTTTGTCTTCGATGATGATTGTGTAGAAGCATTTGAAATACTTAAGAAAGCATTGATATTTGCACCTATTGTTCAGCCTCCTGACTGGAATTTACCCTTTGAAATTATGTGTGATGCTAGTGATTATGCTGTAGGTGCTGTTCTTGGACAAAGAGTTGATAAGGAATTAAATGTTATTTAATATGCTAGTAAAACTCTAGATAGTGCCCCGAGAAATTATGCTACTACTGAAAAAGAATTTTTAGCAGTTGTATTTGCTTGTGATAAGTTCAGACCTTATATTGTTGATTCTAAAGTAAATGTTCACACTGATCATGCTGCTATTAAATATCTTATGGAAAAGAAAGATTTTAAACCTAGACTTATTACATGGGTTCTCTTGCTACAAGAATTTGATTTGCATATTATTGATAGAAAGGGAGCTGAGAACCCCGTTGCAGACAACTTGTCTAGGTTAGAGAATGTTCTTGATGACCTACTACCTATTGATGATAGCTTTTCTGATGAACAATTAGCTATCATAAATGCTTCTCGTACTGCTCCATGGTATGCTGATTATGCTAATTACATTGTTACTAAATTTATACCACCTAGTTTCACATACCAGCAAAATAAAAAGTTTTTCTATGATTTAAGACATTACTTCTGGGATGACCCACACCTTTATAAAGAAGGAGTAGATGGTGTTATTAGACGTTGTATCCCTGAGTATGAACAGGAACAGATCCTATGCAAGTGTCACTCCGAAGCTTATGGAGGACACCACGCTGGAGATAGAACTGCACATAAGGTATTGCAATCCGGTTTCTATTGGCCTACTCTCTTCAAAGATGCCCGTAAGTTTGTCTTGTCTTGTGATGAATGTCAAAGAATTGGTAATATTAGTAGACGTCAAGAAATGCCTATGAATTATTCACTTGTTATTGAACCATTTAACGTTTGGGGCTTTGACTATATGGGACTGTTTCCTTCCTCTAACGTGTATACACATATTTTAGTTGTTGTTGATTACGTTACTAAGTGGGTAGAAGCTATTCCAACTAGTAGTGTTAATCATAACACCTCTATTAAGATGCTTAAAGAAGTAGTTTTTCCGAGGTTTGGAGTCCCTAGATATTTAATGACTGATGGTCGTCCCCCTCCTCCAACAACGAGGGCAACAATGCTTGGCTAATGAAGATAGAGCTTGAAGAGAGAAGAACCCGGGGAGATCAACAAGGATGATGGGATCAAGAAGGCCATGGAGGACCAAGATCTGGCAGCAGAAGACATCCTGCAACCTCATCACAATCTTCTTACCCCAACGGAGATTGAAGCTTTCAAGATGATTGGGTTAGCTCGCATACAAAATAAGTATCTCACACGTGAAAATATTTTGTTGAAGGAGAATATCACCGCACTCAAGGGCATTATCCGCAAATTGGAAGGATCTCCTGCTCTTGATGTACGACTTATCCATCATCACTACCATCTTCTTCATCAGCAAAGGAGAACTGAGTATCGGGTATGGGCACTCCCCTTGGCAACTGCCAACCTTGGGGGAGGTGCCCCGGTATTATATCACCATCACACTCCTATCTTTACCATTTTTCTTAGTTCGATCCTTTTAGTAATATCTTGATCTAGTAAAGTAAATTTTTACTATGATCTAGTTTTGAGTTTTGCTTTATGATCTTTCTATGTAATCGAGTCTGTGAGCTATATATAATAAAGATTAGTGTTGAGTCAAGGTCTTGATTATCTTGCTATGATTGTGAGGGAATAAAAGAAAAGAGAAAGAATAAAAAAAGTAAAGAGATCATATTGATCTTATGGAGAGTAATGACTTCACATATAAAGAGTATGATGAATAAAAGTTGTTGAGAGTTGACAAACATAGTTTTGGTCATCATTGCAATTAATAGGAAGTAATAAGAAAGAGAGGTTTTCACATATAAATATACTATCTTGGACATCTTTTATGATTGTGAGCACTCATTAAGAATATGACATGCTAAAGTGTTGATGTTGGACAAGGAAGACAACGTAATGGTTATGTTTCTTATATCCGAAATAAAGTATATTGTCATGGATCATCCAACATGTTGACCTTGCCTTTCCTCTCATGCTAGCCAAATTCTTTGCACCAAGTAGAGATACTACTTGTGCTTCTAAATATCCTTAAACCCAGTTTTGCCATGAGAGTCCACCATACATACCTATGGATTGAGTAAGATCCTTCAAGTAAGTTGTCATGTTGCATGCAATAAAAATTGCTCTCTAAATATGTATGATTTATTAGTGTGGAGAAAATAAGCTTTATACCATCTTGTGATGTGGAAGAAATAAAAGCGACGGACTGCAATAATAAAGGTCCATATCACAAGTGGCAATATAAAGTGACGTTCTTTTGCATTAAGATTTCGTGCATCCAACCATAAAAGCACATGACAACCTCTGCTTCCCTATGCGAAGGGCCTATCTTTTACTTTTTTCTTATACCTTATACAAGAGTCATGGTGATCTTCACCTTTTATTTTTGCATTTTATCCTTTGGCAAGCACATTGTGTTGGAAAGATCCTGATATATATATCCAACTGGATGTAAGTTAGCATGAATTATTATTGTTGACATTACCCTTGAGGTAAAAGGTTGGGAGGCAACACTATAAGCCCCTATCTTTCTCTATGTCTGATTAAAACTCCATACCCATAAGTATTGCGTGAGTGATAGCAATTATGAAATACTAAATTGATAGTTGAGTATGTGGACTTGCTAAAAAGCTCTTATTTGACTCTTTCCGATGTTATGATAAATTGCAATTGCTTCAATGACCGAGATTATTGTTTGTTAGTTTTCAATGAAGTTTCTTATTCATACTTGACATTATGAATAGATTGTTACTTTAGCATAAGAAATCATATGGCAATATATATATATATGTTGTTGTTATAAGAATGACCATGATGCCCTCATGTTCATATTTTATTTTATCGGCACCTCTATCTCTAAACATGTGGACATGTTTTTCATTTTTGGCTTCCGCTTGAGGACAAGCGAGATCTAAGCCTGGGGGAGTTGATACGTCCATTTTGCATCATGCTTTTATATCAATATTTATTGCATTATGGGCTATTATTACACGTTATGTCACAATACTTATGCCTATTCTCTCTTATTTTACAAGGTTTACATGAAGAGGGAGAATGCCGGCAGTTGGAATTCTAGGCTGGAAAAGGTGCAAATATTAGAGACCTATTCTGCACTACTCCAAAAGTCCTGAAACTCCATGGAAGTTGTTTTTGAAATTAATAAAACATACTGAGCGAAGAAAGCACTAGAGGGGGGCACCCACCATCCATGAGGGTGGGGGCGTGCCCTACCCCCCTTGGCATGCCCCCTACCTCGTGGGCCCCTGGCAGGCCTCGGTGCCCATCTTCTGCTATATGAAGTCTTTTAGCCTGGGAAAAAACATAAGCAAGCTTTCCGGAAGAAACTCCGCCGCAACGAGGCGGAACCTTGGCAGAACCAATCTAGGTCTCCGGCACTTCCCTCCGGGAGGGGGAAATCATCGCCATCGTCATCACCAACGATCCTCTCATCGGGAGGGGGTCAATATCCATCAACATCTTCACCAGCACCATCTCCTCTAAAACCCTAGTTCATCTCTTGTATCCAATCTTTGTCGAAACCTCAGATTGGTACCTGTGGGTTGCTAGTAGTGTTGATTACTCCTTGTAGTTGATGCTAGTTGGTTTATTGGTGGAAGATCATATGTTCAGATCCTTTATGCATATTAATACCCCCTCTGATTATGAACATGATATGATTTGTGAGTAGTTATGTTTGTTCCTGAGGTCATGGGAGAAGTCTTGCTATAAGTAGTCATGTGAATTTGGTATTCGTTCGATATTTTGATGAGATGTATGTTGTCTTTCCTCTAGTGGTGTTATGTGAACGTCGACTACATGACACTTCACCATTGTTTGCCTAGAGGAAGGCATTGGGAAGTAATAAATAGATGATGGGTTGCTAGAGTGACAGAAGCTTAAACCCTAGTTTATGAGTTTCTTCGTAAGGGGCTGATTTGGATCCATATGTTTCATGCTATGGTTAGGTTTACCTTAATACTTATTTTGTAGTTGCGGATGCTTGCAATAGGAGTTAATCATAAGTGGTATGCTTGTCCAAGGAAGGACAGCACCCAAGCACCGGTCCACCCACATACCAAATTATCAAAGTAACGAACGTGAATCATATGAGCGTGATGAAAACTAGCTTGACGAATAATTCTCCTGTGTCCTCGGGAGCGCTTTTATCTTATATAAGAGTTTGTCCAGGCTTGTCCTTTGCTAAAAAAGGATTGGGCCATCTTGATGCACCTTATTTACTTTCATTACTTGTTACCGTTACAAATTACCTTATCACAAAACTATCTTGTTACCGATAATTTCAGTGCTTGCAGAGAATACCTTACAGAAAACCACTTATCATTTCCTTCTGCTCTCATTGGGTTCGACACTCTTACTATCGAAAGGACTATGATAGATCCCCTATACTTGTGGGTCATCACGCACCGCGGTAGAGGGTGCAGTCATTAGGGCATGCATGTATCTTCTGCACCTCCAATCCTAGAGGGCATACGACCTTCTTTGCCACGTACGTACTGTCGGGCAATTCGTTATCATTTGGAAGCTTCTTCTTCAATATTTTTAGTAGAGCTTCTCAAATCCTTCGTCAGGCACAGCATTGTCTGCCTTCTACTGCAGCATTTCCAGTACGGTACTGAGCTTTGTGTTGCCATCTTCGCAATTGGGGTACAACCCTTTTTTTGTGATCCTCTAACATGCGATCGAAATTCAGCTTATCCTTTTGACTTTCAAACTGTCTCCTTGCGTCAACAATGACCCGGCGGAGATCATCATCGGGCACATCGTCTGGTTTTTCTTGATCTTCAACTTCCCCGTTGCAGCATCACCGTATTCAGGGGGCACATAGTTGTCATCGTCCTCTTCTTCTTCGATGTCTTTCATCATAACCCCTATTTCTCCGTGCTTGGTCCAAACATTATAGTGTGGCATGAAACCCTTATAAAGCAGGTGGGTGTGAAGGATTTTCCGATCAGAGTAAGACATCGTATTCCCACATATACGGCATGGACATCACATAAAACCATTCCGCTTGTTTGCCTCAGTCACTTTGAAAAAATTATGCACGCCCTTAATGTACTTGGAGGTGTGTCTGTCACCGTACATCCATTGCCGGTTCATCTGCGTGCATTATATATAATTAAGTGTGTCAAAAACCATTACAGAACATCATGAATAGATAAGTTACCAAATTAATAGAAGGTCATCATCACATTAAAACCAAAGTACATACATAGTTCTCATTGAACAACATATAGCTCTCTAGAGCATCTAATTAAACCATACATTAAAACTATGTAAAACATTTCAATGCAACAACAAATGCGATCATAATCCCAACCGGGGTAAGAATTGATCCAACGGCATAATGATACCAAGCCTCGGTATGAATGACATATTTTCTAATCTTTCTAATCTTCAAGCTCATTGCATCCATCTTGATCTTGTGATCATCGACGACATCCGCAACATGCAACTCCAATATCATCTTCTCCTCCGCCATTTTTTTATTTTTTCCTTCAAGTAATTGTTTTCTTCTTCAACTAAATTTAACCTCTCGACAATATGGTCGGTTGGAATTTCTGGTTCACATACCTCCTAGATAAATAAAATTTATGTCACATCGGTCGACATTGAAAGTGCGTATATCGACTAGAGGGGGGTGAATAGGCAGATTTTTATGAAATTCTTCACTGAGGAATTTGCTGGTGAGGAAATTCCTTATCGAAGAACTACTAGCAGCGGAATAAGTACTCAAAAGTAAACACAAACAGAATACAAGCATAGTCATCATGATGAAATGAAGACAGGCACAGTAGATACAGGAAGCGTAATCACAGGATAACTCAGGATGAAGACAAACAGACTAAAGAAATTGAACTGAGGAAATTGAGAAAGTCTTTAGTCAAAGTCTTCAAACACAGATATGAACAAACATACAACACAGTTATGAGGAAATGAAAGAGTTGAGGAAATAAAACCAGTAAGCTCGGTGAAGACAATGATTTGGTAGACCAGTTCCAACTGCTGTCTCAGTTGTACGTCTGGTTGGAGTGGCCGAGTATTTAAACTCGAGGACACACAGTCTCGGACACCCAGTCAAGGACACTTAGTCCAAGACACCCAGTCCTCACCGTATTATCCTTGAACTAAGGTCACACAGACCTCGTCCAATCACTTGTGGTAAGTCTTCAAGCGACTTCCAAACCTTCACAAACTTGGTCACTCGGCGATCCACTATTCCTCTTGGATGCTCTAGACCATGACGCCTAACCGTCTGGAAGAAGCACAGTCTTCAAAGGTAACAAGCGTCGGATCCACTCAGGATCAATCTCTTCAGTGATGCTCAATCACTTGGGGTTTGTAGGTGTTTGGGTTTTGGGTTTTTCCTCACTTGATGATTTTCGCTCAAAGTCCTCGGAGGATGGGTTGCTCTCAAATGACAAGTGTCAGTTTCTCTCGGAGCAGCCAACCAGCTAGTGGTTGTAGGGGGCGGCTATTTATAGCCTAGGGAGCAGCCCGACATGATAAGACATAAATGCCCTTCAATGATATGACCGTTAGGTGGATAGATATTTTGGGACAGCTGGCGCATAGCACAGCAACAGTCGGAATTTTGAGCAGCAAAATCCTCAGGGCTATCATGTTCCTCACTATGTAGGCAATCCGCACTGGCGAATTCCTAACTCCTCAATCAGGAAAAATTCCTCAGAGACCAGAAGAACTTCGTCTCTGGCACTGAAGAAATTGACTGAACTGTATGAGATTTCCAATGGCTTCACTCGAAGGGATTGGTAGGTGTAGGATTTGAGTTGAGCATCACATGGAAATTTTTCCTTAGTATTTCCTCGACCCCCTTTAACAGTACGGTGTTTCCTATGACTCAAGAAAGAGAAAAAACAAAACTATGAAAACGAAAGCCTTCAAGCTTCATATTTCTCGCATGAATATCAAGTCTTCACGGACACACCAATTTCTTCACTTTCAAAGTCTTCATGAAAGTCTTCAGAAATACCAAAATCTTCAGTCAAAGATATTCATTTTTAGGGGTTGACTTTTCCTGTAAATATCAAACTCCTCATAGACTTATAGACCTGTGTACACTCACACATGCATCAGTCCCTTAACCTATAAGTCTTCAATACACCAAAATCACTAAGGGGCACTAGATGCACTTACAATCTCCCCCTTTTTGGTGATTGATGACAATATAGGTTAAGTTTTCAATGGGGATAAACATATGAAGTGTAAATACCGATATTGAGGAATTTGATTGCAAGATATAGAAGAACTCCCCCTGAAGATGTGCACAGTGAGGAATTTACTTTTGAAGCAATGCACACTCGAAGAGTTGAATCATGGAGATCTCCCCCTATATCTTGTAATTCATACATGCATTTAACATATAATATGAAGAATTTGAAATGCATGATGAAATATGGTGCCTGATGAAATTCAGCATGCGCGCAATAATATTAACAAGGAATAAGCATGCAGAATAGTGCATCAAGAGTATCAGAGCACAGTGCATCAAAAGTATCAGAGCACCATCGGGTTTAAGATTACAACTCAATCCAATAAAGTTTCAGAAGAATGAGAGTTGTAACTTAGCAAAAAAAACGCCCATATAGTAGACCTGCTTGAAGACTAACTCATATTTCTCCCCCTTTGTCATCGAATGACCAAAAGGATCGAAAATGAGGACTAACGCCCCTGAAGATAATCATGTTGATGAAGGAGCGCCAGCGTTGTTGGGGTCGTTTGTTGATGTAGGGCCTTCTGCAGTGTCGTCCAAATCTTCATGTTCATCAGTGTCGCGCGATGAAGAATATGAGCTGGCCACCAGAGAAGGAACCTTGACCTTCTTGAATTTCTTCGGTGGAGGTGCAGACCAGTCAAAATCTTCATTAAGACCCATGTTCTTCAGATCTTCTTCACCATACAAATGTGACAGGATTGCCCAGGTGCGTCCGAAGACTTGATGGAGGTAGTAGTGGTTTTTCTTCACTGCATTGTGTGTGGCAGTCATGTTGTGAAGAAGTGAACCAAACTGACGCTTAACTCATTTGTGATTTCGATCCACCTTCTGGTGAAGACTAAGCAGAAGTTCATGGTCAGTCATCACGCGCGGAGCAGTGGCTTGAGGAGTGGACTTAGGTGCATTGGCAGAGTCATGTGTGGCAGAGTCATCATTGGTGGAATAAGATGCAACTTTGCGAAACTGACCATCCAATGGACGAATGCCTTCATCAATTACAGCTGGTGCCTTGCCCTTTCCATCAACTGAGGAATATGTCTGCTTGAGGACTTCAATTGGGGGCAAGTAGCTGAGATGATTCTGGAAATCAGCTTTGTAGTTGAGTGAAGACCTTGTCCTGAGGAATCTCATGAACCAAGGTGCATAAGGCTTCAGCTCAAACGGAGACAGTGCAACATTGGCCATAGTCCTCATGAAGAAATCATGATAATTGACAGGAATGCCATGAACGATGTTGAATATCAGATTCTTCATGATGCCAACAATTTCCTCATCAGATGAGTCATGGCCTTTGATGGGCCTGATTATCCTCGTAAGAATATGATAGACAGTTCTGGGCACGTACAGCAATTCCTTCACGAGGAATTTGGTTCATGGTGCCTGGCCTGGTTTCAAAGGCTTCATCAGCACCTGCATGTAATGATGTGTGAGCTCAGGTTCACTGTAGATGCAGCGAGCTTCTTCAAGGGGAGGACTGAGTGGTAGAGCACAAAGCAATTCAGAGGCTGGTGCAGTGTAGTGAGTGTTTTCAGACATCCAGTCCAGCACCCATGAATTCACATCTTCAGCATCTCCGGTGATGTGCAGCATTGCATAGAATTGAAGAATCAGTTCCTCATTCCAATCACAGATGTCAGAGCAAAAGTTGAGCAGCCCAGCATCATGAAGAACACTGAGGACTGGTGCGAAGCATGGCAGAGATTCCATATCCACGTGAGGAATATGCTCATGGTAGAAAATCTTCTCCTTGTTGAACAACACTGAGGAATAGAAATTTGCTTGACTAGCAGTCCAGAAACGCCTCTTCCTAATGCGAGCAGAGTCATATGGGTTGTAATCTTCGAAGAATACGTGCTCGCCGAAGAAATCATCAGCCTTGAACTTTTGCTTGCGTGAGAATGGATCCTTTGGCTTCGGCAAAGGAGTGTCAGTGAGTTGCATCACGACTTCAGGAATCTCAATCGCAGGTTCTTCAGGCTGAGGAATTTCTGGTTCCTCCTTAGTGGCAGTCTGCGTAGTTGGTTGTGCAGCAGCAGTTTCATCAGTGCTAGTGGCTGGAATTTCCTCATGGACAGATGCAGTGGGATGAGTTTCTTCAGAGCCCATGTGAACAGTTTGTGTGGGGGACTGAGGAATTTGCTGTAGAGGAGTGAACATTGGAGAGTTTGGATGCTGACTTTCCCAAAATTCATCACTGATGACGGGTGTGGAGCATCCAATGTCCACATCATCATCTTCCATTTCTTCAATGCCAGCCTCTTCAGCTGTGAACTGAGGCATAGGCGAGGAGATGATAGGTGTTGAAGGGATCGCATCCACTTCAATTTCTTCATCCAATGGTTCAAACGAGGCAGCAGAATGAGTTTCTTCATCAGATCCGCTGGGGATCACATATTCTTCATCAAAAGGAACAAGGTCCTTTGATGTCCTGGTTGAGATGGGAACAACATCAACCGGATGTGCAAATGAACTTGTCATAGGCTTCATTTTCTTCGGAGCTGAAGAATCTGAAGCAGCTGATGCTTTCCTTTTCTTCACTGCAGCACGCTCTGCAGCCTTGGTCTTCTTCACATCTGATGCAGATGGAAGGATTGGAGTTGAAGTTGGTGCAGGAGTGCAGTCATCAGCCCTGGAACTCACATTTTCTTTAGCAGCCTAATTTTCATCAGTGGTGCTGGCATGTTCTTGAGTCGGCTGAGCAGAGGCTTCAGCCTGAGGAATTTCCTGTTGCGTTGGCGCAGCAACATTTGAAGTGAACTGTTTAGTTATCTTTACAAATCTAACTTTGGCTCCTTGCCAATCAGCATAGTAGGCTTTGAAGTCATCGCTGAGGGTTTTGATTTCAGATTGGATTTTTACAAGTTCATCAGTTGTCATAGTGACAACGTTGTTCTTCAGAATTTTCTCCTTCTTGTACTGCGTTTTCTTGATCTGCCTGGCCTTCTCAAATTTCCACTTCTCTTCTTGAATGAAGTGGGTCAGCATGTGACTTTGGCCAAGAGTCAGCTTGAAGTCAGGCAAGGGAGTGTTGGGGTCCTTGTGCCAATCATCAATGTAGTCGAGGATCAGCTTGGGATCCAAAAGCAGTGGCACCTCTGATCCTTTGGCTCTAGCAGCCCTGACTTGCCTGTCTCTGATGATTTCTGCAAGTTCATCATCATCAGCTTCATCTTCATCAGACGACACTTGGAAAGCGACTTGCTTCTTTTGAGGACTTGGGCGTGGACCTCGTCCAGCAGTGGCCTTTGTCTTCAGTAGTGAGGGGCCAGCTAAGGAACTTGGTGTAGCTGAGGAACTAGCCGAGACACCTGAGGCAATGGAGATGCCGACAGTCCTTTGGCACGAAGCGAGATGCACAGGTGCTGAGTATTTGGTCGGAACAGCTGAAGGCTTCGGCAGAGGAGCTGAGGACTTTGGAGGAATAGGAGCAGCATGAGGAATTGGCCGTGAGGGCTTTGATGATTCTGGCTATGAGGGCATTGCTGAGGAACTTGGCCTTGAGGGCATTGTTGGTGAAGCACTTGGCTTGCGCGCAGGCTTCTTTGACATAGCCTTCTTTGACTTGACAGCAAAGGCCTCAACAGAGGTAGCAGCAGCAGCAGAGTCTTCATTAATTTTCCTCACTGCTTCTCTGGCTTGCTTAGTCAGCTTGGCTTGGCGCTTGGCCCATTCATTAGGATAGTCCTCACCTCGCTTGAGGCTGGTGGGATCAGCAATCTGGCCAGGTGCCAATGGAGCTCTTGGGCATGGAGGATTGAGTGCGAATTTCTTCATATACTTAGGAGTGACATATCTGTACTCCCTCCATTCTCTTACCCATCTCCTCTCTATTTTTTGAATGCGCACTTTGCGCTCATTCTTGGTTTCCTCAGTACGTGTGCAGTACCCAGCATATATGTCATCAGGGATCTCAAACGCTGTATTTACCTCAGGCCTCTTTCCTCCCTTTTGTGGCCTTTTACCATCAGCCATTTTCTTCAGTTGAGGAATTTGAACAATCGAATTCTCTGAAGAAGTATGCAACTTTTCTTCGAGGAACGCTACAAATGAGTTAAGTTGATGAGAACCTAGTGATTCAGCAGCTGACATGTGTACCTGTGAATAGAGTATAGTTGCGAGGAATTTGGAGAGGTCATATGCGTTCTTAGAAGGTTTTTCAAAATGAACAGGTTTGAGGAATTTGACCATATGAGTCTTGAAGATTTTCACTAAGCGTTCTTTGTCTTAGGTTCCAGAGTTGTATAGATCGAAGATCCACACAATTGAGGAATCTTGAAGAAAAATGATGCTTAGAGAAACGAATCAAGAACAGATGACTTGTGAGGTGTTTAGTGTGTGAAGATATGAAGAAAAATACCTTTGAAGATTTTGTAGATAATCATTCGAATCAACGAGGGCAGTAAAAGTAACTTTTATTTACCCTGGATGAAGAACACGACGAACTGGAGTGAAGAGATGTGAAGTTCGTCTGTGCAGATCTTCCACGCCCTAACTTGGCGGAGGAAGACGGCTACGACGACGGCGGAGTGAAGATGTCCGCGGTCGGCGCGAGTACGTCGGTGACGAGGTCGAGGCAGTGAAGCTCTTCCTCACCGGCGGCGATGAAGTAGCGGCGGTGCTAGGGTTTGAGAAGCTCGAGCTGGAGAGAGAGGTCAAGCGGAGTAAAAGAAGTGAGGAAGGGAAGGAGGGGTATTTATAGCCATGGTGAAAAACTGCTCGCCCGAAGAAATTTGGACGAACGTGCCCCTGACCCTTCTCATTCGCATGACATGTGTCACCCACGTAGTGAGAGGTGGAGATCGTGTTAGATCGTGGGTGAGTGGATAAGTGTATCGAGGGATGCAGAACGGTTTGAGCGGCAAAACCGAAAATTTCGATAAGATAGGTTTTAAAGTTCCGTTCGCAATTTCTTCAGCTGACAAGGACACAGTGAAGATTTTGAACGAGTTCAAATAGAACGCACATGAAGAATTTGTGAACAGATTGGGTTGAGTATAGCATAGAGGGGAAGGGTCCGATCACATTCACTTAGCAGAAAACCAACTTGAAGAAATAGCAATAAGTGAATGCTGTAGAGGACATAAAATCATATATATATATATATCCAATGAAGAAAAACGACGGAACCAGTGAAGACTATGCAAAGTTGAAGAATATGAATAATTTGAGGAATTTCAACTTTTGGTGGTGGCGTGACCCACCGTATAAGAATGATGATTTCAGACACCGCATACAATTATCGTAGGGTTCTGAGAATCAAATTCTTCGTTAATTTCTTCACACTAAGAGTGTTATTCTTCATTGATTGAAGAAAAACGTTTCTTCATGTGTTGCACATCTAAGTCATCAATTTTGCATAAGTGTTAGGATGAGTGTCCTTTTCAAAGAACATTCGAAGATTCTAGGATATTTAGCTCACACCGCAACTTGCTAAATCTCTTCTCATCCAAGGGCTTTGTGAAGATATCGGCTAGCTGTTCTTCAGTCTTCACATGCTCAATAGAAATGTCGCCCTTCAACACATGATCACGAAGAAAATGATGACGAATCTGAATGTGCTTTGTCTTCGAGTGCTGAACTGGGTTGTGAGCAATCTTGATGGCACTCTCATTGTCACAGAAGAGAGGCACATTCTTCATGTTGACGCCGTAGTCCTTGAGAGTTTGCTTCATCCATAGCAATTGGCACAGCAAGAACCAGCGGCAATGTACTCAGCTTCAGCAGTAGATAGTGATACGCAGTTCTGTTTCTTCGAGGACCAACAGACCAAAGATCGTCCGAGGAAATGACATGTACCAGATGTTGACTTGCGATCCACACGATCACCAGCATAGTCAGAGTCAGAATATCCAACAAGATCAAAAGCCGAGCCCTTGGGGTACCATAATCCAAGTGTTGGTGTGTGAGCTAGATATCGAAGAATATGCTTCACAGCCTTATGGTGTGATTCCTTCGGTGTAGCTTGAAATCGGGCACACATGCAAACACTAAGCATTATATCTGGCCTAGATGCACATAAGTACAATAAGGAACCTATCATGGAGCGGTATACCTTATGATCGAAGTCAATACCATTTTCATCAGTGCACAGATGGCCATTTGTGGGCATAGGAATTTTGACGCCTTTGCAATCTTGCATGCCGAATTTCCTCAGTACATCCTTGAGGTATTTCTCCTGAGATATGAATATGCCATTGCGTTGTTGACGAATTTGAAGACCTAAGAAGAATTTCAAATTCTCCCATCATAGAAATTTGATATTCTTCACTCATCATATAGGCAAATTCATCACTATAACGTTGGTCAGTATAGCCAAAGATAATATCATCATCATATATTTGGCACACAAACAATTCACCATCATAAGATTTAGTGAAAAGAGTAGGGTCGAGTTAACCGGGTTTGAAGCCTTTCTTCATAAGGAATTCCTTCAAAGTATCATACCACGCCCATGGGTCCTGCTTGAGGCCATAGAGGGCCTTATTAAGTCTAAAGACTTTGTCAGGATTCTTTGGATCTTCAAAACCTGGGGGTTGAGAAACATATACTTCTTCCTCAAGCTTACCATTGAGGAATGCACTTTTCACATCCATTTGATATAAAGTGATATCATGATGGTTAGCATAAGCAAGTAATATGTGAATAGCCTCAAGTCTAGCAACAGGTGCAAAAGTTTCATTGAAATCAATTCCTTCAACCTGTGTGTAGCCTTGAGCTACAAGCCGTGCCTTATTCCTCACCACAAGGCCATTTTCATCTTGCTTGTTGCGGTAGATCCACTTTGTGCCGATGATATTGTGCTTGCGAGGATCTGGACGTTTGACCAGTTCCCAGACATTGTTGAGCTCGAACTGATGTAATTCTTCTTGCATGGCCTGAATCCACTCAGGCTCCAGAAATGCTTCATCTACCTTAGTGGGCTCTGTAATAGAGACAAAAGCATAGCCCACAAAAGTTAGACAAATGTGAAGCTTTTGAGCGTGTGAGAGGACCTGGCGCTTTGATGTCATTGATGATCTTTTCAACTTGCACTTCTTTTGCAATGCGAGGATGAGCTGGTTGTCGTTGAGGAATTTGATCAATTTCTTCAGCACCATTTTCTTCAGCATTTTCTTCAGGTGCATTAGCTCGACGTTCTTCATGTTCTGGAATGAATTCTTCAGCAGATTCTTCAGTAGGAATGACATCCTCAGTAGCCTTGAACTTGATAGTTTCCTCAGGTGCTGGTTCATCTATCACAGTAGGTAGGTGCTCTCTTTGCGAGCCATTAGTTTCATCGAACCGCACATCTACAGTTTCAACAACCTTTGTGAAGAACGTTGTTGAAGACTCTGTAGGTGTGCGAGTCCTTTCCGTAACCAAGCATAAAACCTTCATGTGCTTTCGGTGCAAATTTTGAGTTGTGATGAGGATCTCTAATCCAACATTTAGCACCGAAGACTTTGAAATAACTTACATTGGGTTTCTTGATCAGTGAGGAGTTCATAGGCAGTCTTCTTGAAGAATTTGTGAAGATATACTCTGTTTGATGATGTGGCACGCAGTATCAATTGCCTCAATCCAGAAACGACAGAGGCGTTTTGTATTCATCAGCATAGTGCGAGCCATCTCAGCAAGAGTCCTGTTCTTGCGCTCCACGACGCCATTCTGCTTGAGGAGTGATTAAGGAGCAGATAACTCATGAGTAATACCAAGTTCATCAAGATAGTCATCGAGACCAGAATTCTTGAACTCAGTTGCCATTGTCACTTCTGATGTGCTTGATCTTCACACCAAAGTTGGTTGAAGCCCTCGAGGAAAATCGTTTGAAGACTTCCTGCACTTCATGTTTGTAAGTAACAAGTGTACCCATGTGTATCGAGAGTAATCATCAACAATAACAAAGCCATATTGAGATGCTCATTTGAACTAGCAGAATAATGGTTAGGACCGAAGAGATCCATGTGAAGCAATTCAAATGGACGAGTAGTGGTCATGATAGTCTTCGCTGGATGCTTAGCCTTTGTCATCTTCCCAGCTTCACAGGCTCCGCATAAGTGATCCTTGAGGAATTTGACATTCTCGATGCCAATGACATGCTTCTTCTTCGCAAGCCGTGTGCAAATTCCTCATGCCTTGCATGACCAACGTCAGTCGATGCCAGAGCCAGCCTTCTGAAGCTTCTTTGCATCACGATTCTCATATGCGATCGGACCTGGTTTGGACAGTACCTGTAGAGAGAAGAATCAACTAATATACAGAGTCTCCCTTCTCCTTCAAAGCTCACCGTCGATATACCCCCAGCAAGACTTTGGATGCGATTTCAGCTGTCCTCATAAACCCACAACACAACGGTCATCCGGTACCTGCCAAAGACCAACAACACAATCAAGATCACACAACCAGCATTGTGTCGGTTGATACCAAATCAAAAGAAGGGTACGCTCCCCTTTTCGTGGTTACACCCCATAACTAGGTCGCACTGGAACGTTAAAATAAAGATTCCACAGTCGCTAGTACCGCACAATCCTTCTCTCGTAATATTCACTGCCCTTTCCCTCACCACTAGCGGCTTGTTTTGTCTTCTTTCTCTTCGTTGGTTTGTATATAAGTTATATTTGTGATTGATGTTGCATTTCCCAGAAAGCGTATGCACCTCGGGCACGCTCAGTCTTTCCCAGAATACAGCAACAACGATCGACACATGGACAAATTCATGCTTGTTGCCAGATCGTTAGGATACAAAATGCTTGTTGAGTCCTTTGTACAACCTTATGTCTGTCCACAATGCTTTGTGATCTTGATATGGTTGTTGTCTTTGCAAGTACCGTTGTGTTGTGGTTATGGAAGCTTACAATCCAAAGTCTTCGAAGGTTTAGGAGAGGAGACCTGTATATTGTTGATTTCTCTACAGGACCACAACCAGCCGTGTGCTTACTTGCAAAAGCTTCAGAAGGCTGGCTCTGGCATCGACGACTTGGTCATGCAGGCATGAGGAATTTGCACATGCTTGCGAAGAAGAAGCATGTCATTGGCATCGAGAATGTCAAATTCCTCAAGGATCACCTATGCGGAGCCTGTGAAGCTGGGAAGATGACCGAAGGCCAAGCATCCAGCGAAGACTATCATGACCACCACTCGCCCATTTGAATTGCTTCACATGGATCTCTTTGGTCCTAATCATTATTCTGCTATTTCAAATGAAGCATCTCAATATGGCTTTGTTATTGTTGATGATTATTCTCGCTACACATGGGTACACCTTGTTACTTACAAACATGAAGTGCAGGAAGTCTTCAAACGATTTTCCTCGAGGGCTTCAACCAACTTTGGTGTGAAGATCAAGCACATCAGAAGTGACAATGGCACTGAGTTCAAGAATTCTGGTCTCGATGACTATCTTGATGAACTTGGTATTACTCATGAGTTATCTGCTCCTTACACTCCTCAGCAGAATGGCGTCGTGGAGCGCAAGAACAGGACTCTTGCTGAGATGGCTCGCACTATGCTTGATGAATACAAAACGCCTCGTCGTTCTGGACTGAGGCAATTGATACTGCGTGCCACATCATCAACAGAGTATATCTTCACAAATTCTTCAAAAAGACTGCCTATGAACTCCTCACTGATAAGAAACCCAATGTAAGTTATTTCAAAGTCTTCGGTGCTAAATGTTGGATTAGAGATCCTCATCACAACTCAAAATTTGCACCGAAAGCACATGAAGGTTTTATGCTTGGTTACGGAAAGGACTCGCACACCTACAGAGTCTTCAACAACGTTCTTCACAAAGTTGTTGAAACTGTAGATGTGCGGTTCGATGAAACTAATGGCTCGCAAAGAGAGCACCTACCTACTGTGATAGATGAACCAACACCTGAGGAAACTATCAAGTTCAAGGCTACTGAGGATGTCATTCCTACTGAAGAATCTGCTGAAGAATTCATTCCAGAACATGAAGAACGTCGAGCTAATGCACCTGAAGAAAATGCTGAAGAAAATGGTGCTGAAGAAAACTGATCAAATTCTTCAACGACAACCAGCTCATCCTCGCATTGCAAAAGAAGTGCAAGTTGAAAAGATCATCAATGACATCAAAGCGCCAGGTCCTCTCACACGCTCAAAAGCTTCACATTTGTCTAACTTTTGTGGGCACTATGCTTTTGTCTCTATTACAGAGCCCACTAAGGTAGATGAAGCATTTCTGGAGCCTGAGTGGATTCAGGCCATGCAAGAAGAATTACATCAGTTCGAGCTCAACAATGTCTGGGAACTGGTCAAACGTCCAGATCCTCGCAAGCACAATATCATCGGCACAAAGTGGATCTACCGCAACAAGCAAGATGAAAATGGCCTTGTGGTGAGGAATAAGGCACGGCTTGTAGCTCAAGGCTACACACAGGTTGAAGGAATTGATTTCGATGAAACTTTTGCACCTGTTGCTAGACTTGAGGCTATTCGCATATTACTTGCTTATGCTAACCATCATGATATCACTTTATATCAAATGGATGTGAAAAGTGCATTCCTCAATGGTAAGCTTGAGGAAGAAGTATATGTTGCTCAACCCCCAGGTTTTGAAGATCCAAAGAATCCTGACAAAGTCTTCAGACTCAACAAGGCCCTCTATGGCCTCAAGCAGGCCCCACGGGCTTGGTATGATACCTTGAAGGAATCCTTCATGAAGAAAGGCTTCAAACCCGGTTCACTCGACCCTACTCTTTTCACTAAATCTTATGATGGTGAATTGTTTGTGTGCCAAATATATGTTGATGATATTATCTTTGGCTGTACTGACCAACGTTATAGTGATGAATTTGCCTATATGATGAGTGAAGAATATCAAATGTCTAGGATGGGAGAGTTGAAATTCTTCTTAGGTCTTCAAATTCGTCAACAACGCAATGGCATATTCATATCTCAGGAGAAATACCTCAAGGATGTACTGAGGAAATTCGGCATGCAAGATTGCAAAGGCGTCAAAATTCCTATGCCCACAAATGGCCATCTGTGCACTGATGAAAATGGTATTGACTTCGATCATAAGGTATACCGCTCCATGATAGGTTCTTTATTGTACTTATGTGCATCTAGGCCAGATATAATGCTTAGTGTTTGCATGTGTGCCCGATTTCAAGCTACACCGAAGGAATCACACCATAAGGCTGTGAAGCATATTCTTCGATATCTAGCTCACACACCAACACTTGGATTATGGTACCCCAAGGGCTCGGCTTTTGATCTTGTTGGATATTCTGACTCTGACTATGCTGGTGATCGTGTGGATCGCAAGTCAACATCTGGTACATGTCATTTCCTCGGACGATCTTTGGTCTGTTGGTCCTCGAAGAAACAGAACTGCGTATCACTATCTACTTGCTGAAGCTGAGTACATTGCCGCTGGTTCTTGCTGTGCCCAATTGCTATGGATGAAGCAAACTCTCAAGGACTACGGCGTCAACATGAAGAATGTGCCTCTCTTATGTGACAATGAGAGTGCCATCAAGATTGCTCACAACCCAGTTCAGCACTCGAAGACAAAGCACATTCAGATTCGTCATCATTTTCTTCGTGATCATGTGTTGAAGGGCGACATTTCTATTGAGCATGTGAAGACTGAAGAACAGCTAGCCGATATCTTCACAAAGCCCTTGGATGAGAAGAGATTTAGCAAGTTGCGGTGTGAGCTAAATATCCTAGAATCTTCGAATGTTCTTTGAAAAGGACACTCATCCTAACACTTATGCAAAATTGATGACTTAGATGTGCAACACATGAAGAAACGTTTTTCTTCAATCAATGAAGAATAACACTCTTAGTGTGAAGAAATTAATGAAGAATTTGATTCTCAGAACCCTACGATAATTGTACGCGGTGTCTGAAATCATCATTCTTATACGGTGGGTCACGCCACCACCAAAAGTTGAAATTCCTCAAATTATTCATATTCTTCAACTTTGCATAGTCTTCACTGGTTCGTCGTTTTTCTTCATTGGCTATATATATATATATATGAGTTTATGTCCTCTACAGCATTCACTTATTGCTATTTCTTCAAGTTGGTTTTCTGCTAAGTGAATGTGATCGGACCCTTCCCCTCTATGCTATACTCAACCCAATCTGTTCACAAATTCTTCATGTGCGTTCTATTTGAAACTCGTTCAAAATCTTCACTGTGTCCTTGTCAGCTGAAGAAATTGCGAACGGAACTTTAAAACCTATCTTATCGAAATTTTCGGTTTGCCGCTCAAACCGTTCCGCATCCCACGATACACTTATCCACTCACCCACGATCTAACACGATCTCCACCTCTCACTACGTGGGTGACACATGTCATGCGAATGAGAAGGGTCAGGGGCACGTTCGTCCAATTTCTTCGGGCGAGCAGTTTTTCACCGTGGCTATAAATACCCCTCCTTCCCTTCCTCACTTCTTTTACTCCGCTCGACCTCTCTCTCCAGCTCGAGCTTCTCAAACCCTAGCGCCGCCGCTACTTCATCGTGCGGTGAGGAAGAGCTTCACTGCCTCGACCTCGTCGCCGACGTACTCGCGCCGACCGTCGGAAATCTTCACTCCGCCGCCGCCGTAGCCGTCTTCCTCCGCCGAGTTAGGGCGTGGAAGATCTACACAGACGAACTTCACCTCTCCACTTCACTATTCGTCGTGTTCTTCATCCAGGGTAATTAAAAGTTACTTTTACTGCCCTCGTTGATTCGAATGATTATCTACAAAATCTTCAAAAGTGTTTTTCTTCATATCTTCACACACTGAACACCTCACAAGTCATCTGTTCTTGATTCGTTTCTCTAAGCATCATTTTTCTTCAAGATTCCTCAATTGTGTGGATCTTCGATCTATACAACTCTAGAACCTAAGACAAAGAACGCTTAGTGAAAATCTTCAAGACTCATCTGGTCAAATTCCTCAAACTTGTTTTTGAAAAACCTTCTGAGAACGCATATGACCTCTCCAAATTCCTCGCAACTATACTCTGTTCACAGGTACACATGTCAGCTGCTGAATCACTAGGTTCTCATCAACTTAACTCATTTGCAGCGTTCCTCGAAGAAAAGTTGCATACTTCTTCAGAGAATTCGATTGTTCAAATTCCTCAACTGAAGAAAATGGCTGATGGTAAAAGGCCACAGAAGGGAGGAAAGAGGCCTGAGGTAAATACAGCTTTGAGATCCCTGATGACATATATGCTGGGTACTGCACACCTACTGAGGAAACCAAGAATGAGCGCAAAGTGCGCAAACAGAGGATAGAGAGGAGATGGGCAAGAGAATGGAGGGAGTACAGATATGTCACTCCTAAGTACATGAAGAAATTCGCACTCAATCCTCCATGCCCAAGAGCTCCATTGGCACCTGGCCAAATAGCAGATCCCACCAGCCTCAAGCGCGGTGAGGACTATCCTGATGAATGGGCCAAGCGCCAAGCCAAGTTGGCTAAGCAAGCCAGAGAAGAGTGAGGAAATTCAATGAAGACTCTGCCTGCTGCTGCTGCCTCTGCTGAGGCCTCTGCTGTCAAGCCAAAGAAGGCTATGTCTAAGAAGCCTGCGCGCAAGCCAAGTGCTTCACTCAGCAATGCCCTCACGGCCAGAATCATCCAAAGCCCTCACGGCCAATTCCTCATGCTGCTCCTGTTCCTCCAAAGTCCTCAGCTCCTCGCCAAAGCCCTCAGCTGTTCTGACTAAATCCTCAGCACCTGTGCATCTCGCCTCGTGCCAAAGGACTGCAGGCATCTCCATTGCCTCAGGTGTCTCAGCTAGTTCCTCAGCTGCACCAAGTTCCTCAGCTGCCCCTCACTGCTGAAGACAAAGGCCACTGCTGGACAGGTCCTCGCCCAAGTCCTCAAAAGAAGCAAGTCGCTTTCCAAGTGCCGTCTGATGAAGACGAAGCTGATGATGATGAACTTGCAGAAATCATCAGAGACAGGCAAGTCAGGGCCGCTAGAGCCAAAGGATCAGAGGTGCCACTGCTTTTGGATCCCAAGCTGATCCTCGACTACATTGATGATTGGCACAAGGACCCCAACACTCCCTTGCCTGACTTCAAGCTGACTCCTGGCCAAGAGTCACATGCTGACCCACTTCATTCAAGAAGAAAAGTGGAAATTTGAGAAGGCCAGGCAGATCAAGAAAGCGCAGTACAAGAAAGAGCGCTATCTGAAGAAAAACGTTGTCTCTATGACAACTGAAGAACTTGTCACTATTCAGACTGAGATTAAGAAACTCAGTGATGACTTTGACGCATATCGCGCTGATTGGCTTGGAGCCAAGGTTCGTTTTGTGAAACTTGCGGAATAACTTCACTTCCAATGTTGCAGCCCCAACGCAACAGGAAATTCCTCAGGCTGAAGCATTCTGCTCAGCCTACTGAAGAAAATGCCAGCACCGCTGATGACAATCAGGCTGCTGAAGAAATGTGAGTTCCAGGCTGAATGACTGCATTCCAGTCGCTTGGAAGAAATTGCCAGGGCACCCACTAGTGGCCTGAAGAAACTGAAGAACTCAGGGCAACTTGCAATCAGTTGTGCCTGAAGAAAATCAACCAGATTCCTCAGCTGCTCCTGCACCAACTTCAACTCCAATCCTTCCATCTGCATCAGATGTGAAGAAGACCAAGGCCAGAGCATGCTGCAGTGAAGAAAAGGAAAGCATCAGTCTGCTTTAGATTCTTCAGCTCCGAAGAAAAATGAAGCCTATGACAAGTCATTTGCAAATTCCCGTTGATGCTGTTCCCATCTCAACCAGGCCATCAAAGGACCTTGTTCCTTTTGATGAAGAATATGTGATATCCCCAGCGGATCTGATGAAGAAACTCCTTCTGCTGCTTCGTCTGAACCGTTTGGATGAAGAAATTGAAGTGGATGCGATCCCTTCAACACCTATCATCTCCTCGCCTATGCCTCAGTTCACAGCTGAAGAGGCTGGCGTTGAAGAAATGGCAGATGAAGATGTGGACATTGGCTGCTCCACACCCGTAATCAGTGATGAATTCTGGGAAAGTCAGCATCCAAACTCCAATGTTCACCCCTCTATACAGCAAATTCCTCAGTCCCCCACACAAACTCACATGGGCTCTGAAGAAACTCATCCCACTGCATCTGTCCATGAGGAAATTCCAGCCACTAGCGCTGAAGAAATCTGCTGCTGCTGAACAACCAACGACGCAGATGCCACTGAGGAGGCAACCAGAAATTCCTCAGCCTGAAGAACCTGCGATTGAGATTCCTGAGGTCGTGATGCAACTCACTGACACTCCTCTACCGAAGCCAAAGGATCCATTCTCACGCAAGCAAAAGTTCAAGGCTGATGATTTCTTCGGCGAGCACGTATTCTTCGAAGATTACAACCCATATGACTCTGCTCGCATTAGGAAGAGGCGTTTCTGGACTACCAGTCAAGCAAATTTCTATTCCTCAGTGCTGTTCAACAAGGATAAAATCTTCTACCATGAGCATATTCCTCACATGGATATGGAATCTCTGCCATGCTTCGCACCAGTCCTCAGTGTTCTTCACGACACTGGACTGCTTAATTTTTGCTCTGACATTTGCGATTGGAATGAAGAACTGATTCTTCAATTCTATGCAACACTGCACATCACCGGAGATGCTGAAGATGTGAATTCATGGGTGCTGGACTGGATGTCTGAAAACACTCACTACACTGCACCAGCCTCTGAATTGCTTCATGCTCTACCACTCAGTCCTCCCCTTGAAGAAGCTCGCTGCATCTATAGTGAACCTGAGCTCACACATCATTACATGTAGGTGCTGATGAAGCCTTTGAAACCAGGTTAGGCACCACGAACCAAATTCCTCGTGAAGGAATTGCTGTACGTGCCTAGAACTGTCTACCGTATCCTTACGAGGACAATCTGTCCCATCAAAGGCCATGACTCATCTGATGAGGAAATTGTTGGCATCATGAAGAATCTGGTATTCAACATCGTTCATGGCATTCCTATCAATTATCACGATTTCTTCATGAGGACTATGGCCAATGTTGCACTGTCTCCGTTTGAGCTGAAGCCTTATGCACCTTGGATTATGAGATTCTTCAGGACAAGGTCTTCACTCAACTACAAAGCTAATTTCCAGAATCACCTCAGCTACTTGCCCCCAATTGAAGTCCTTAAGCAGACATATTCCTCAGTTGATGGGAAGGGCAAGGCACCAGCTGTAATAGATGAAGGCATTCGTCCATTGGATCGTCAGTTTCGCAAAGCTGCTTCTTATTCCACCAATGATGACTCTGCCACACATGACTCTGCCAATGCACCTAAGTCCACTCCTCAAGCCACTGCTCCGCGCGTGATGACTGACCGTGAACTTCTGCTTAGTCTTCACCAGAAGGTGGATCGAAATCACAAATGGGTTAAGCGTCAGTTTGGTTCACTTCTTCACAACATGACTGCCACACACAATGCAGTGAAGAAAAACCACTACTACCTCCATCACGTCTTCGGTCGCACCTGGGCAATCCTGTCACATCTGTATGGTGAAGAAGATCTGAAGAACATGGGTCTCAAAGAAGATTTTGACTGGTCTGCACCACCATCGAAGAAATTCAAGAAGGTCCAGGTTCCTTCTCTGGTGGCCAGCTCATTTTCTTCATCGCGCGACACTGATGAACATGAAGATTTGGACGACACTGCGGCAGGCCCTACATCAACAAACTACCCCAACAATGCTGGCGCTCCTTCATCAACATGATTATCTTCACGGGCGTTAGTTCTCATTTTCGATCCTTTTGGTCATTCGATGACAAAGGGGGAGAAATATGAGTTAGTCTTCAAGCGGGTCTACTATATGGCCGTTTTTTATTTGCTAAGTTACAACTCCCGTTCTTTTGAAACTTTATTGGATCGAGTTGTAATCTTAAACCCGATGGTGCTCTGATACTTTTGATGCACTGTGCTCTCATACTTTTGATGCACTATTCTGCATGCTTATTCATCGTTAATATTATTGCACGCATGCTGAATTTCATTAGGCACCATATTTCAGTATGCATTTCAAATTCTTCATATTATATGTTAAATGCGTGTATGAATAACAAGATATAGGGGGAGATCTCCATGATTCAACTCTTCAAGTGTGCATTGCTTCAAAGGCAAATTCCTCACTATGCACATCTTCAGGGGGAGTTCTTCTATATCTTGCAATCAAATTCCTCAATATCAGTAGTTACACTTCATATGTTTATCCCCGTTGAAAACTTAACCTATATTTCATCAATCACCAAAAAGGGGGAGATTGTAAGTGCATCTAGTGCCCCTTAGTGATTTTGGTGTATTTGAAGACTTATAGGTTAAGGGACTAATGCGTTGTGAGTGTACACAGGCTATAAGTTCTATGAGGAGTTTGATATTTACAGGAAAGTCGACCCTAAAAATGAATATCTTCGACTGAAAAGATTTTGGTATTTCTGAAACTTTCATGAAGACTTTGAAAGTGAAGAAATTGGTGTCCGTGAAGACTGATATTCATGCGAGGAATATGAAGCTTGAAGGACTCGTTTTCATAGTTTTGTTTCTCTCTTTCTTGAGTCATAGGAAACACCGTACTGTTAAAGGGGGTCGAGGAAATACTAAGGAAAAATTTCCATGTGATGCTCAACTCAAAATCCTACACCTACCAATCCCTTCGAGTGAAGCCATTGGAAATCTCATACAGTTCAGTCAATTTCTTCAGTGACAGAGACGAAGTTCTTCTGGTCTCTGAGAAATTTGTCCTAACTGAGGAGTTAGGAATTCGCCAGTGCGGATTGCCTACATAGTGAGGAACATGATAGCCCTGAGGATTTTGGTACTCAAAATTCCGACCGTTGCTGTGCTATGCGCTAGCTCTTCCAAAATATCTATCCATCTAACGGTCATATCATTGAAGGGCATTTATGTCTTATCATGTTGGGCTACTCCCTAGGCAATAAATAGCCGCCCCCTACAACCACTAGCTGGTTGGCTGCTCCGAGAGAAATCGACACTTGTCATTTGAGAGCAACCCATCCTCCGACGACTTTGAGCGAAAATCATCAAGTGAGGAAAAACCAAAAACCCAAACCCAAAACCCAAAACACCCTACAAACCCAGTGATGAGCATCACTGAAGAGATTGATCCTGAGTGGACCGACTCTTGTTACCTTTGAAGAACTGTGCTTCTTCCAGACGTTTGCGTCATGGTCTAGAGCTTCCAAGAGGAATTGTGGATTGCGAGTGACCAAGTTTGTGAAGGTTTGGAAGTCCCTGAAGACTTACCATGAGTGATTGGACGAGGTCTGTGTGAACCTTAGGTTCCAGGAGAATACGTGAGGACTGGGGCCTGAGCTGCATGTTCAGACTGGGTGTCCGGATTGTGTGTCTCGAGTTTAAATACCTCAGCCACTCCAACAGTCGTACAACTGAGACGGCAGTTGGAACTTGGTCTACCAAATCATTGTCTTCCACCAACCTTAACTGGTTCTATTCCCTCAACTCTTTCATTTCCTCATAAACTTTGTTGTGTGTTGTGCATATCGTGTGTTTGAAGACTTGACTGAGACTTTCTCAATTTCCTCAGTTCAATTTCTTCAGTCTGTTTGTCTTCATTCCTGTGTTATCCTGTGATTACGCTTCCTACTCTGTGCCTGTCTTCATTCATCATGATGGACTATGCTTGTATTCTGTATGTTACTTTTGAGTACTTATTCCGCTGCTAGTAGGTCTTCGCTAAGGAATTTCCTTCATCGGCAAATCCTCAGTGAAATTTCAAAAAAATGCCTATTCACCCCCCCTCTAGTCGATATAACGCACTTTCAGATGTGGCGTTGAATGATGCATTTTGAACATAGAAAAACTATGGAGTTCAAACAAGTTAGAAAAAAAATGAAATCCCTTTGTAACAGACGAGTTTCCGTATGAAACCCTCATACTTCGAAAGAGATTGTCCGTTTTGTACACGAAGTACATCCAGTTCTTGCCGTAACCCTCTCTACTTTCCTGCACATGCTATGTGGGTGAAATGATGATACCATGCCAACTTCCAACATTTTTAGAGTTAATTTGAAATGCTTTTCAATTTCAGGTTCTTATAGCTCAAAATAGTTAGTAAATGCATGAAAAATAACAAATGAAGTCAGAAAGTGTTGAAAATTGATGATGTGGCTTTGAATGGTGCATTTTGAACATATAAAAACTATGGTTTTCAAACAAGTTCAAAAAAATGAAATCCCTTTGTAACAGATGAGTTTCCGTATGAAACCCTCATACTCCGAAAGAGATTGTCCGTTTTGTGCACGAAGTGTATCCAATTTTTGCCGTAACCCTCTCTACTTTCTTGCACATGCTATGTGGATGAAATGATGATACCATGCCAACTTTCAACCTTTTCAGAGTTCATTTGAAATGCTTTTCAATTTCAGGGTCTTATAGCTCAAAATTATCAGTAAATGCATGAAAAATAACAAATGAAGTCAGAAAGGGTTGAAAATTGATGATGTGGCTTTGAATGGTGCATTTTGAACACAGAAAAACTGTAGAGTTCAAATAAGTTCAAAAAATGAAATCCCTTTGTAACAGACGAGTTTCCATATGAAACCCTCATACTTCGAAAGAGATTGTCTGTTTTGTACACGAAGTGCATCCAGTTTTTGTTGTAACCCTCTCTACTTTCTTGCACATGCTATGTGGATGAAATGATGATACCATGCAAAAAAATAACTAAAAAACTTTTATAAAACTCTAATATCAAAAGGAATGAACTAAAAAGCTTGTATAAACCTCTAGTATTTTTTAAACTAAAATTATGTAAAATTCATGCCACTGAAATTATCAAAGTATTTTCTGTTCAAAACATGAAAAGCAGAAAGAAACAAAATAAACTTTAATAAATAAGTAGAAACAAAATTAAATAAATTAAAATTTATAAATAAGTAGAAACAAAATAAAATAAAAATAAATAAGTAGAAACAAAATAAAACAAATTAAAATTTAATACAATAAATAAGTAGAAACAAAATAAAATAAAATAAAATAAAGAAGTAGAAACAAATAAACTTTATAAAAGTAAAATAAATAAACTTTAATAAAATAAATAAAAATAGCAACACTAAGTTTTTTGTTGTAAGTAGAAACAAAATAAAATAAATAAAGCAACAAAAAAATTTAAAAAGTGCCAACTACTTGGCCACCATGGCCTGAATACGACTAGAAACCCTACCATGGGCCAGGATTCAGGCCCGCAGAAGGCCCAATAGGCCCATCAGGCATAGCAGGGACAATTAGGCCTATAAGTCTGCAATCAAGAGGAGCTCGAGAGGGGTGCGGCAGTGGGGCTTATAAACCACTTCGCGCCCACTCAACTAGCGAGGTGAGACTAAAGTTTTGGCCACGCGGAGCACGAGGACTTTGGTACCGGTTGGTGCCACCAACCAGGACCAAAGACCTCAGCTTCCCACCCTTTGGGCTGCTGAAAAAAGACCTTTGGTCCCGGTTGGTGGCACCAACCGGGACCAAAGGGGGGTATTGGTCTCGGTTGGTGCTACGAACCGGGACGAAAGGTGTGACTATATAAGGCCACACTTAGAAAAATTTGCCCAACTGCTCCCATTCTCCCCCGAAGCCGCCAGGCCGCTCCTCTCGTCGCCGTCGCGGACGCCCACCGCCCGACGCCGTCCGACACGCCCGCCGCCGTCCTCCACCCCGACGCCGTCCTCGCCGCCCCGACGTCGCCGGACGCCGCCCCGACGTCGCGACGCCGCCCAACTTCGCCGACGCCCTCGACGCCAACTGCCCCGACGCCGGCCGCCGTGCCCTGCCACCCCCTGTGAGCACACCTGCCGCTCCACGTGCTCTTGCGTGCGCCCGCCCCAACGCCGGCACCGCTCCTCGTGCACCTGCGCCCCTGCCCTGCCCCGTCGGCGCAGGCGCCGCCAGGCCCTGCCCGGTCCCTAGAGCTTTCCTTTATATTTATATATATATATATGCTATTTGTTTAGATGTTTTTAGTTGTTCATAAAAGAAATTTAGATGTCAAAAATGTTTTTTATGTTCATATATAGAAAGTTTTTATAAAAATGTATATATGTATGTATGTTATCTGTGTATATATGTTCATATATGCAGAAGTTAGATTTTTAGAAAAGTTTTATCTATATATGTTCTCCAATTTAGTACATTAATTTTAGGTTAGTTTCATTTTTAGAATTTTTTTATATATTTAGGAAGAAGCAAGAAAAGAAAAGAAGGAAGAAGAAGAAGGAAAAGTTTTATATATGCAAAAGTTCCATTTTAAGAAAAGTTTTATATATCTAGCTAGGAAAGGAAAGAACAAGAAAAAGAATGAGAGGAAAAAGGAAAATAAGAAGAGGAAGAAAGGAGAGGAAGAAAGGAGAAGAAGAGGAGAGGAAGAAGCGGAGAAATAAATAAGAAGAGGAAAAATGAAAAAAATAGGAGAAGAAGAACCGAATAGAGGAGAAGAAGAAGAAAAAATCTTCTTCTCCTCTTTTTATTTCTTCTTCGTCTTCTTATTTTCTGTCGAGTATGTCGTTGTCGATATACCCCGTCCCGATAACTTCGTTTAGTTTTAGGATTATTTAAGTTTATGTTTAGTTTAGGAAGAAGGAAAAGAAAAAGGAGAAGAAGAGGAGAGGAAGAAGAGGAGAAATAAATAAGAAGAGGAAAAATGAAAAAAATAGGAGAAGAAGAACCGAATAGAGGAGAAGAAGAAGAAAAAATCTTCTTCTCCTCTTTTTATTTTCTTGTTTTTTTCTTCGATCTTCTCCTCTATTCCTTTCTTCTTCTCCTCTTTTTATTTCTTCTTCGTCTTCTTATTTTCTGTCGAGTATGTCGTTGTCGATATACCCCGTCCCGATAACTTCGTTTAGTTTTAGGATTATTTTAGTTTATGTTTAGTTTAGGAAGAAGGAAAAGAAAAAGGAGAAGAAGAGGAGAGGAAGAAGAGGAGAAATAAATAATAAGAGGGGAAAAAGGAAAAAAATAGGAGAAGGAGAAAGGAATAGAGGAGAAGAAGAAAAAATAGAATATTTTTCTATTTTTTCTTCTTCTCCTCTTTTCTTTTCTTCGATCTTCTCCTCTTTTTATTTCTTACCCCCCGGCCCTCTCGCTCGACCAAAACTCTCGAGGACGCCCAAACCCTAGGAAAAAATGATGTCGGTCTCCTACCCCCTCCCGTCGCGCCCCTACCTGACAAACTCTCTCGAGGCCACCCAAATTTACCAAGTTAAAAGAGTGTTGTCGTTGAGGCCACCCCAAACCCTTGAAGCATTGCCGAGGCCACCCCAAACCCTAGAGAAGCAGCGTCGAGTCCACTAATATGATCCCTAGAGAAGCTAGCTAGTTCTATGTTTGCCACTAATATATCCATCTGTCATGTTTGAATAATAATTTCCATGTTGTAAATATTTGCAGAAACTATGGAGCACCCCGAGACGAAGCAACAGAAGCGGTGTTGGGGGACATAATTGCATAAGGAAGTGATGCCGTCATGTCGTTTCTCAATGAAACCAATGGTCTGGAAGGATAGGGTGAAGAAGCAGACTATGATTTTGACGGCTCCGGTGACACAATGCCGGTTCAAGAAGGAGACCTTGATGACGGCTCCGGTGACCCAATGCCGGTGCAAGAAGGAGACCGTGATGACGGCTCCGGTGACCAAACCGAGTCCGGCCAGGTATATATATTAGTTAAGCCTGTGGTGACTAGCTAATTGACGCATTCATTGTTTTGGTATATGTACACATCTTAATTAACTCTCGTCTTTATTATTTTTTCTAGCCCTCCGGATCGAGCACAACTTCGGTAAAGAGACGAGGCCCGAAGAAAAAGTTGCGCTCGGATGAAAGGTTTGAGATTACAGCAATCGCGCGTGATGGCATGCCGATTGAACCCATCCGGACAAAGGAAGCATTTGCTGCTCAGTGCGGGGTTCTTATTAGGGAGAAGATCCCGATCAGTATCCACCAATGGTTAAAGCCTAAGAATGAAGACCCTGAGGTGTCTTATGTCTCCGATATGCAGAAAGATGATCTTTGGACCGCGCTGAAGGCAAATTTCACCCTACCGACAGAGGAGGACCCGGAGAAGCCAATTAATGAGCAATTGATCAAGTCTCATGTTCTTAAGAAGATGGCAAAACTATTCAGGAGGTGGAAGAATGAGCTAAAAACATCGTTTGTTGACAAAGACAAGACACCAGAATTCACCGGCCGGTATGAGAAGATCAGAGATCATTGGCCCCAATTTGTGGCCCACAAGACATCGGACAAGAGTAAGAAGATGTGACAAACAAGAAAAATGCTGCAAAGAAGAAGCATCACCATCGCACGGGGTTAGGTGGCTACCTTAAAGCCCGGCCGTTGTGGGCCAAGGCTGAGAATGACCTGCTTGATAAAGGGGTCGAACCAGAGACATTGCACTGGCCATACCGTTGCCAGACTTGGTTCTTCGGGGTTGGCAGAAGCTTGGACCCTGTAACAAGGAAGTGCATTTGGACAAATGAGCAACTGCGAATACCCATCACGAAGCTTCAGTAGTATATCACTGCAACGCATGAGGGGACGTTCGTTCCAGAGAGAGAGAACGACGAGCTCACAATGGTCTCGGGAATCCTGAGCACCCTGGATGGACACGAGGCACGCCAGGCTCCGTTTCGTGGAAGGCTGGGTTTCCGGACGCAGGCGGTTACAAATGCCAGGAGAGGAGGAAGAAAGTGGAGCAGATCCAAATTCAGGCACTGCACGCAAGGGTACAAGCGATAGAGCAACGAGAAGCAGATCGCAACAAGCGACCCGCCGAAGCTTCCCCCGAAGCTACCCCGCCATCTCAGCGGAGAAGCAGCGTGGCTCCCACCGAGCTGCAGCAGCTGGAGCCTGTCTTCACGGCTCCTGATAGCTACCCCATGGACCTAATCACGGAGTCTCCAAATTGCCACCTTATGACGTAATGGAAGAATTTGAAAGTCAAGGTGGCTGTTGGCTCTGTTGCACCTCCTGAACCTGGCGCAACTTTGCACTGCCGGCCGATTCCAGAAGGATATGCTAGGGTGATGGTGGATGAAATAATGGATGGATTTGAGGACCTCGCTCTTGACCACCCTACCGGTGAACGGGAGACTTGGGTGGGTTCTTCTTTGAAGACCCCATGCCTATGGTGGAAGGAGCTCATCAACCTTCCGAACTGGACACCTCCGCCTCCTCCTCCTCCGGCGAGTCAGGGCACTCCGCCTCCTCTCTGTGCGAGTTGATCAGGGGCACTCAGCCTCCTTCCCGGACGCGCCCGTCGGGGAACACTCCGCCCCCCCTTTTTCCTCTTCCCCCCTCCTTTCCTCCTTCCTCCCTTTCCCCTTTCCTCCCTTCCCTCTCCCGTTATTTAAATCAATCTCTTCTTATTTCTTCCTATAACGCATTTCTTTTTTTGAATTATATTTTTTTTTTTTTGACCTTTTTTCCTTTCACCCTTTTCTCTTTTTATTTCTCCCCCCCTTTCCTTCCTAATATTTTACTTTAATTCCACATTGAAATTATAGCATTTCTGAGTTAGTCTTTAGTCCACGAGGAATACAGTCCTCCGAGTATTAGAACCAGATCAGGTAGGTTTCTGTCCGTTTCTCCTGATCACTCGCCGAGGAGGAGGAGGCGGAGTGCCCCTGACTCTGCCGGAGAGAGGAGGAGGCGGAGGCGTCCAGTTCGGCAAGGTTGATGAGCTCCTTCCGCCATAGGCATGGAGTCTTCAGAGAAGAACCCAGCCGAGTCTCCCTTTCACCCGTAGGGTGGTCAAGCTCGAGGTCCTCAAATCCGTTCTTTTCATCCACCATCACCCTAGCATATCCTTCTGGAATCGGCCGGCAGTGAAGTTGCGCCAGGTTCAGGAGGTGCAACAGAGCCAACAGCCGCCTTGACTTTCAATTTCATCCATTGCGTCATAAGGTGGCAATGTTGAGACTCCGTGATAGCATCCACGGGGTAGCTAGCAGGAGCCGTGAAGACAGGCTCCAGCTGAAGCAGCTCGGTGGAAGCCACGCTGCTTCTCCGCTGAGATGGCGGGGTAGCTTCGGGGGAAGCTTCGGCAGGTCGCTTGTGCGATCTGCTTCTCGTTGCTCTATCGCTTGTACCCTTGCGTGCAGCGCCTGAATTTGGGTCTGCTCCACTTTCTTCCTCCTCTCCTGGCATTTGTAACCGCCTGCGTCCGGAAACCCAGCCTTCCACGGAACGGAGCCTGGCGTGCCTCGTGTCCGTCCAGGGCTCAGGATTCCCGAGCCAAGTGAGCTCGTCGTTCTCTCTGTCTGGAACGAACGTCCCTTGCTGCGCTGCATGCGATATAGTCCTGAAGCTTCATGACGGGTATTCGCAGTTGCTCGTTCGTCCAAACGCACTTCCCTGATTACAGGGTCCAAGGTTCCGCCAACCCCGAAGAACCAAGTCCGGCAACGGTCTGGCCAGTTCAATGTCTCTGGTTCGACCCCTTTATCAAGCAGGTCATTCTCAGCCTTGGCCCACAACGGCCGGGCTTTGAGGTAGCCACCTGACCCTGTGCGATGGTGAGCTTCTTCTTCGCAGCATTTTTCTTGTTTGTCGCTGACATCTTCTTACTCTTGTCCGATGTCTTGTGGGCCACAAATGCGGGCCAGTGATCTCTGATCTTCTCATACCGGCCGGTGAATTCTGGTGTCTTTCTTTGTCGACAAACGATGTTTTTCAGCTCATTCTTCCCCTCCTGAATAGTTCTGCCATCTTCTTAAGAGCATGAGACTTGATCAATTGCTCTTTATAAGCTTCTGGATTCCTCCTCTGCCGGGTAGGGTGAAATTTGCCTTCAGCGCTGGTCCAAAGATCATCTTTCTGCATATCATTGACATAAGACACCTCGGGTCTTTCTTTAGGCTTATACCATTGGTGGATGCTGATCGGGATCTTGTCCCTAACAAGAACCCCGCACTGAGCAGCAAATGCTTCCTTTGTCCGGATGGGTTCAATCGGCATGCCATGCGCGATTGCTGTGATCTCAAACCTTTCATCCGAGCGCAACTTTTTCTTCGGGCCTCGTCTCTTTACCGAAGTTGTGCTCGATCCGGAGGGCTAGAAAAAAAAAGACGTTAATTAATATGTGTACATACCAAAACAATGAATGCATCAATTAGCTAGTCAGCACAGGCTTAACTAATATATATACCTGGCCGGACTCGGTTTGGTCACCGGAGCCGTCATCACGGTCTCCTTCTTGCACCGGCATTGGGTCACCGGAGCCGTCATCAACGGTCTCCTTCTTGCACCGGCATTGGTCACCGGAGCCATCATAATCATAGCCTGCTTCTTCACCCTGTCCTTCCAGACCATCGGTGTTCATTGAGAAACGACATGATGGCATCACTTCCTTGTGCGATTATGTCCCCCAACACCGCTTCTGTTGCTTCGTCTCGGGGTGCTCCATAGTTTCTGCAAATATTTACAACATGGCAATTATTATTCAAACATGACAGATGGATATATTAGTGGCAAACGTAGAACTAGCTAGCTAATCACAATAAGGAATCATATTAGTGGCCTCGACGCTGCTTCTCTAGGGTTTGGGGTGGCCTCGACAATGCTTCAAGGGTTTGGGGTGGCCTCGACGACAACACTCTTTTAACTTGGTAAATTTGGGTGGCCTCGAGAGAGTTTGTCGGGTAGGGGCGCGACGGGAGGGGGTAGGAGACCGACATTTTTTCTAGGGTTTGGGTGTCCTCGAGAGTTTTGGTCGAGCGAGAGGGCCGGGGGGTAAGAAATAAAAAGAGGAGAGAGAAGAAAGGAATAGAGGAGAAGAAGAAAAAAGAAAATATTCTATTTTTCTTCTTCTCCTCTATTCCTTTCTTCTTCTCCTCTTTTTTTCTCTTTTCCTCTTCTTATTTATTTCTCCTCTTCTTCCTCTCCTCTTCTTCTCCTTTTTCTTTTCCTTCTTCCTAAACTAAACATAAACTAAAATAATCCTAAAACTAAACGAAGTTATCGGGACGGGGTATATCGACAACGACGCCCAATAAGAAAGAAGAAAAAAGAGAGAAGAAAAGAATAGGGAGAGAGAAGAAAAAAATATAAATCTTCTCCTTTCTTTTTTTTTTTCCTCTTCTTATTTATTTCTCCTCTTCTTCCTCTCCTCTTCTTCTCCTTTTTCTTTTCCTTCTTCCTAAACTAAACATAAACTAAAATAATCCTAAAACTAAACGAAGTTATCGGGACGGGGTATATCGACAACGAAGAAAAAAAAAAGGAAAAGAAGAAAGGAATAGAGGAGAAGAAGAGAAAATAGAATTTTCTTTTTCTCTTCTTTATTTATTTCTCTCTCTTTTTCTTCCTCTTCTTCTCCTTCTTCTTCCTTTCTTCCTCTTCTTATTTTCCTTTTTCCTCTCATTCTTTTTCTTCTTCTTTCCTTTCCTAGCTAGATATATAGAACTTTTCTAAAAATGTAACTTTTGCATATATAAAACTTTTTCTTCTTCTTCCTTCTTCCTTCTCTTCCTTCTTCCTAAATATATAAAACTTTTCTAAAATGAAACTAACCTAAAATTAATGTACTAAATCAGAGAACATATATAGATAAAACTTTTCTAAAAATCTAACTTTTGCATATATGAACATATATACACAGATAACATACATACATATATACATTTTTATAAAAACTTTCTATATATGAACATAAAAAACATTTTTGACATCTAAATTTCTTTTATGAACAACTAAAAACATCTGAAAACATCTAAACAAATAGCATATATATATATATAAAAAATATAAAGGAAAGCTCTAGGGACCGGGCAGGGCCTGGCGGCGCCTGCGCCGACGGGGCAGGGCAGGGGCGCAGGTGCACGAGGAGCGGTGCCGGCGTTGGGGCGGGCGCACGCAAGAGCACGTGGAGCGGCAGGTGTGCTCACAGGGGGTGGCAGGGCACGGCGGCCGGCGTCGGGGCAGTTGGCATCGAGGGCGTCGGCGAAGGTGCCCGTGTCGTCCGAGTCCCGGGCGCGGCGGCGGCGTCGGCGGCGTCGGGGTGGAGGACGGGCGGCGGGCGGTGTCGGACTGGCGTCGCGGCGTTGGCCGGCGTAGGCAGGTGCGCGTTCGCGACGGCGACGGGGCAGGCCTGGCCGGACTTTGGTGGCCGATGGAGCACGTTGGAGGCAATTTTTCCTAAGTGTGGCTTATATAGTTACCCCTTTGTACCGGTTCGTGGCACAACCGGTACCAATGCCCCCCTTTGGTACCGGTTGGTGCCACCAACCGGTACCAAAGGTCTCTTTTCAGCATACCAAAGGGCGGGAAACAGAGGCCTTTGGTATCCGGTTGGTGCCACCAACCGGGACCAAAGGCCTCGTGCTGCCCGTGGCCAAAACTTTAGTCCCACCTCGCTAGTTGAGAGGGGCGTGGTTTATAAGCCCCACTGCCGCACCCCTCTCGAGCTCCTCTTGATTGCAGGCTTACGCTAATTGTCACTGCTATGCCTGATGGGCCTACTGGGCCTTCTGCGGGCCTGAATCCTGGCCCATTCCTTTGTCGTATTCAGGCCGTGGTGGCCGAGTAGTTGGCACTTTTTATTTTTTTTTGCTTTATTTATTTTATTTTGTTTCTACTTACAACAAAAAACTTACTGTTGCTATTTTTATTTATTATTTTATTTTATAAAGTTTATTTTATTTTATTTTTTATTTTGTTTCTACTTTATTTATTGTATTAAATTTTAATTTGTTTTATTTTGTTTCTACTTATTTATTTTATTAAAGTTTATTTTATTTTACTACTTATTTATTTTATTAAATTTTAATTTATTTAATTTTGTTTCTACTTTTTATTAAAGTTTATTTTGTTTCTTTCTGCTTTTCATGTTTTGAACAGAAAATACTTTGATAATTTCAGTGGCATGAATTTTATATAATTTTAGTTTAAAAAATACTAGAGGTTTATAAAAGCTTTTTAGTTCATTCCTTTTGCTATTAGAGTTTTATAAAAGTTTTAGTTAATTTTCTTTTTGCATGGTATCATCATTTCATCCACATAGCATGTGCAAGAAAGTAGAGAGGGTTACAAAAAAACTGGATGCACTTCGTGTACAAAAGACAATCTCTTTCGAAGTATTGAGGGTTTCATATGGAAACTCGTCTGTTACAAAGGGATTTCATTTTTTAACTTATTTGAACTCACGTTTTGTGTTCAAAATGCACCATTCAAAGCCACATCATCAATTTTCAACCCTTTCTGACTTCATTTGTTATTTTTCATGCATTTACTTTATTTTGAGCTATAAGACCCTGAAATTGAAAAGCATTTCAAATGAACTCTGAAAAGGTTGAAAGTTGGCATGGTATCATCATTTCACCCACATAGCATGTGCAAGAAAGTAGAGAGGGTTACGGCAAAAATTGGATGCACTTCGTGTACAAAACGGACAATCTCTTTCGAAGTATCAGGGTTTCATACGGAAACTCGTCTGTTACAAAGGGATTTCATTTTTAACTTTTGAACTCCATAGTTTTTCTTGTTCAAAATGCACCATTCAAAGCCACATCATCAATTTTCAACCCTTTCTGACTTCATTTGTTATTTTTCATGCATTTACTGATTATTTTGAGCTATAAGACCCTGAAATTGAAAAGCATTTCAAATGAACTCTGAAAAGGTTGAAAGTTGGCATGGTATCATCATTTCACCACATAGCATGTGCAGAAAGTAGAGAGGGTTGGCAAAAACTGGATGCACTTCGTGTACAAAACGGACAATCTCTTTCGAAGTATAGGGTTTCATACGGAAACTCGTCTGTTACAAAGGGATTTCATTTTTTTAACTTGTGAACTCCATAGTTTTTCTATGTTCAAAATGCACCATTCAAAGCCACATCATCAAAGTGCGTTTAATTCGACTAGAGGGGGGGTGAATAGGCGATTTTTATGAAATTCTTCACTGAGGAATTTGCCGGTGAGGAAATTCCTTAGCGAAGAACTACTAGCAGCGGAATAAGTACTCAAAAGTAAACATAACAGAATACAAGCATAGTCATCATGATGAAATGAAGACAGGCACAGAGTACAGGAAGCGTAATCACAGGATAACACAGGATGAAGACAAACAGACTGAAGAAATTGAACTGAGGAAATTGAGAAAGTCTTCAGTCAAAGTCTTCAAACACAGATATGAACAAGCACACAACACAGTTATGAGGAAATGAAAGAGTTGAGGAAATAGAACCAGTAAGCTTGGTGAAGACAATGATTTGGTAGACCAGTTCCAACTGCTGTCTCAGTTGTACGTCTGGTTGGAGCGGCTGAGTATTTAAACTCGAGGACACACAGTCCCGGACACCCAGTCCTGACACGCAGCTCAGGACACCAAGTCCTCACCGTATTCTCCTTGAGCTAAGGTCACACAGACCTCGTCCAATCACTCGTGTAAGTCTTCAGGCGACTTCCAAACCTTCACAAACTTGGTCACTCGGCGATCCACAATTCCTCTTGGATGCTCTAGACCATGACGCCTAACCGTCTGGAAGAAGCACAGTCTTCAAAGGTAACAAGCGTCGGATCCACTCAGGATCAATCTCTTCAGTGATGCTCAATCACTTGGGGTTTGTAGGTGTTTGGGTTTTGGGTTTTTGGTTTTTCCTCACTTGATGATTTTCGCTCAAAGTCCTCGGAGGATGGGTTGCTCTCAAATGACAAGTGTCAGTTTCTCTCGGAGCAGCCAACCAGCTAGTGGTTGTAGGGGGCGGCTATTTATAGCCTAGGGAGCAGCCCGACATGATAAGACATAAATGCCCTTCAATGATATGACCGTTAGGTGGATAGATATTTTGGAACAGTTGGCGCATAGCACAGCAACGGTCGGAATTTTGAGTACCAAAATCCTCAGGGCTATCATGTTCCTCACTGTGTAGGCAATCCGCACTGGCGAATTCCTAACTCCTCAGTCAGGACAAATTCCTCAGAGACCAGAAGAACTTCGTCTCTGTCACTGAAGAAATTGACTGAACTGTATGAGATTTCCAATGGCTTCACTCGAAGGGATTGGTAGGTGTAGGATTTGAGTTGAGCATCACATGGAAATTTTTCCTTAGTATTTCCTCGACCCCCTTTAATAGTACGGTGTTTCCTATGACTCAAGAAAGAGAAAAACAAAACTATGAAAACGAAAGTCTTCAAGCTTCATATTTCTCGCATGAATATCAAGTCTTCACGGACACACCAATTTCTTCACTTTCAAAGTCTTCATGAAAGTCTTCAGAAATACCAAAATCTTCAGTCGAAGATATTCATTTTTAGGGGTCGACTTTTCCTGTAAATATCAAACTCCTCATAGACTTATAGACCTGTGTACACTCACACACGCATTAGTCCCTTAACCTATAAGTCTTCAATACACCAAAATCACTAAGGGGCACTAGATGCACTTACACGATAATAAAGTGGTGCATATTGATTGATGACAATATAGGTTAAGTTTTCAACGGGGATAAACATATGAAGTGTAAATACTGATATTGAGGAATTTGATTGCAAGATATAGAAGAACTCCCCCTGAAGATGTGCATAGTGAGGAATTTGCTTTTGAAGCAATGCACACTTGAAGAGTTGAATCATGGAGATCTCCCCCTATATCTTGTAATTCATACACGCATTTGACATATAACGTGAAGAATTTGAAATGCATGATGAAATATGGTGACTGATGTAATTCAGCATGCGTGCAATAATATTAACGAGGAATAAGCATGCAGAAAAATGTCATCAAGAGTATCAGAGCACCATCGGGTTTAAGTTTACAACTCGATCCAATAAAGTCTCAGAAGAACGAGAGTTGTAACTTGAAAAAAAATGCCCATATAGAAAGACCCGCTTGAAGACTAACTCAAAATTCTCCCCCTTTGTCATCAAATGACCAAAAGGATCGAATATGAGGACTAATGCCCCTGAAGAATATCAAGTTGATGAAGGAGCGCCAGCGTTGTTGGGGTCGTTTTGTAGTAGGGCCTGCCGCAGTGTCGTCCAAGTCTTCATTTTCATCAGTGTCGCGCGATGAAGAATGAGCTGGCCACCAGAGAAGGAACCTTGACCTTCTTGAATTTCTTCGGTGGAGGTGCAGACCAGTCAAAATCTTCTTGAGACCCATTTTCTTCAGATCTTCTTCACCATACAGATGTGAGGATTGCCCAGGTGCGACCGAAGACTTGATGGAGGTAGTAGTGGTTTTCTTCACTGCATTGTGTGTGGCAGTCATGTTGTGAAGAAGTGAACCAAACTGATGCTTAACCCATTTGTGATTTCGATCCACCTTCTGGTGAAGACTAAGCAGAAGTTCACGGTCAGTCATCACGCGCGGAGCAGTGGCTTGAGGAGTGGACTTGGGTGCATTGGAGTCATGTGTGGCAGAGTCATCATTGGTGGAATAAGATGCAGCTTTGCGAAACTGACCATCCAATGGACAATGCCTTCATCTATTACAGCTGGTGCCTTGCCCTTTCCATCAACTGAGGAATATGTCTGCTTGAGGACTTCAATTGGGGGCAAGTAGCTGAGGTGATTCTGGAAATCAGCTTTGTAGTTGAGTGAAGACCTTGTCCTGAGGAATCTCATAATCCAAGGTGCATAAGGCTTCAGCTCAAACGGAGACAGTGCAACATTTGCCATAGTCCTCATGAAGAAATCGTGATAATTGACAGGAATGCCATGAACGATGTTGAATACCAGATTCTTCATGATGCCAACAATTTCCTCATCAGATGAGTCGTGGCCTTTGATAGGACTGATTGTCCTCGTAAGAATACGATAGACAGTTCTGGGCACGTACAACAATTCCTTCACGAGGAATTTGGTTCTTGGTGCTTGACCTGGCTTCAAAGGTTTCATCAGCACCTGCATGTAATGATGTGTGAGCTCAGGTTCACTGTAGATGCAGCGAGCTTCTTCAAGGGGAGGACTGAGTGGTAGAGCACGAAGCAATTCAGAGGCTGGTGCAGTGTAGTGAGTGTTTTCAGACATCCAGTCCAGCACCCATGAATTCACATCTTCAGCATCTCCGGTGATGTGCAGCGTTGCATAGAATTGAAGAATCAGTTCTTCATTCCAATCGCAGATGTCAGAGCAAAAGTTGAGCAGTCCAGCGTCGTGAAGAACACTGAGGACTGGTGCGAAGCACGGCAGAGATTCCATATCCACATGAGGAATATGCTCATGGTAGAAGATCTTCTCCTTGTTGAACAGCACTGAGGAATAGAAATTGGCTTGACTAGCAGTCCAGAAACGCCTCTTCCTAATGCGAGCAGAGTCATATGGGTTGTAATCTTCGAAGAATACGTGCTCGCCGAAGAAATCATCAGCCTTGAACTTTTGCTTGCGTGAGAATGGATCCTTTGGCTTCGGCAGAGGAGTGTCAGTGAGTTGCATCACGACCTCAGGAATCTCAATCGCAGGTTCTTCAGGCTGAGGAATTTCTGGTTCCTCCTCAGTGGCAGTCTGCGTCGTTGGTTGTTCAGCAGCAGCAGTTTCTTCAGCGCTAGTGGCTGGAATTTCCTCATGGACAGATGCAGTGGGATGAGTTTCTTCAGAGCCCATGTGAACAGTTTGTGTGGGGGACTGAGGAATTTGCTGTAGAGGGGTGAACATTGGAGAGTTTGGATGCTGACTTTCCCAGAATTCATCACTGATTACGGGTGTGGAGCAGCCAATGTCCACATCTTCATCTTCCATTTCTTCAACGCCAGCCTCTTCAGCTGTGAACTGAGGCATAGGCGAGGAGATGATAGGTGTTGAAGGGATCGCATCCACTTCAATTTCTTCATCCAACGGTTCAGACGAAGCAGCAGAAGGAGTTTCTTCATCAGATCCGCTGGGGATCACATATTCTTCATCAAAAGGAACAAGGTCCTTTGATGGCCTGGTTGAGATGGGAACAGCATCAATCGGATTGTTGCAAATGAACTTGTCATAGGCTTCATTTTCTTCGGAGCTGAAGAATCTGAAGCAGCTGATGCTTTCCTTTTCTTCACTGCAGCACGCTCTGCAGCCTTGGTCTTCTTCACATCTGATGCAGATGGAAGGATTGGAGTTGAAGTTGGTGCAGGAGCAGCTGAGGAATCTGGTTGATTTTCTTCAGGCACAACTGATGCAGTTGCCCTGAGTTCTTCAGTTTCTTCAGGCACACCACTAGTGGGTGCCCTGGCAATTTCTTCAGCGGCTGGAATGCAGTCATCAGCCCTGGAACTCACATTATCTTCAGCAGCCTGATTGTCATCAGCGGTGCTGGCATTTTCTTCAGTAGGCTGAGCAGATGCTTCAGCCTGAGGAATTTCCTGTTGCGTTGGGGCTGCAACATTGGAAGTGAAGTTATCCGCAAGTTTCACAAAACGAACCTTGGCTCCAAGCCAATCAGCGCGATATGCGTCAAAGTCATCACTGAGTTTCTTATCTCAGTCTGAATAGTGACAAGTTCTTCAGTTGTCATAGAGACAACGTTTTTCTTCAGATAGCGCTCTTTCTTGTACTGCGCTTTCTTGATCTGCCTGGCCTTCTCAAATTTCCACTTTTCTTCTTGAATGAAGTGGGTCAGCATGTGACTCTGGCCAGGAGTCAGCTTGAAGTCAGGCAAGGGAGTGTTGGGGTCCTTGTGCCAATCATCAATGTAGTCGAGGATCAGCTTGGGATCCAAAAGCAGTGGCACCTCTGATCCTTTGGCTCTAGCGGCCCTGACTTGCCTGTCTCTGATGATTTCTGCAAGTTCATCATCATCAGCTTCGTCTTCTTCAGACGGTACTTGGAAAGCGACTTGTTTCTTTTGAGGACTTGGGCGAGGACCTCGTCCAGCAGTGGCCTTTGTCTTCAGCAGTGAGGGGCCAGCTGAGGAACTTGGTGCAGCTGAGGAACTAGCTGAGACACCTGAGGCAATGGAGATGCCCAGTCCTTTGGCACGAGGCGAGATGCACAGGTGCTGAGGATTTAGTCGAACAGCTGAGGGCTTTGGCGGAGGAGCTGAGGACTTTGGAGGAACAGGAGCAGCATGAGGAATTGGCCGTGAGGCATTTTGAGGATTCTGGTGAGGGCATTGTGGGTGAAGCACTTGGCTTGCGCGCAGGCTTCTTTGACATAGCCTTCTTTGGCTTGACAAGGCCTCAGCAGAGGCAGCAGCAGCAGAGTCTTCATTGAATTTCCTCACTGCTTCTCTGGCTTGCTTAGCCAACTTGGCTTGGCGCTTGGCCCATTCATCAGGATAGTCCTCACCGCGCTTGAGGCTGGTGGGATCTGCTATTTGGCCAGGTGCCAATGGAGCTCTTGGGCATGGAGGATTGAGTGCGAATTTCTTCATGTACTTAGGAGTGACATATCTGTACTCCCTCCATTCTCTTGCCCATCTCCTCTCTATCCTCTGTTTGCGCACTTTGCGCTCATTCTTGGTTTCCTCAGTAGGTGTGCAGTACCCAGCATATATGTCATCAGGGATCTCAAACGCTTGTATTTACCTCAGGCCTCTTTCCTCCCTTTCTGTGGCTTCTTACCATCAGCCATTTTCTTTAGTTGAGGAATTTGAACAATTGAATTCTCTGAAGAAGTATGCAACTTTTCTTCGAGGAACGCTGCAAATGAGTTAAGTTGAGAACCTAGTGATTCAGCAGCTGACATGTGTACCTGTGAACAGAGTATAGTTGCGAG
>NW_024112234.1:0-9631 GCF_003073215.2 Triticum urartu | reverse complement strand
GAAACAACCCACCATGTACTCCTACATGGCCTCTCATCGATACCTTTACCAAAACATGTTCAACACATCCCTCATATTACCGACATAAGCATTTCACTCTAGCCCATCACCCAGATGAACCAGACCTGACACAACTCTAAGCATATCAGGCATAGCAAGGTAGGAATCACATACATGGCTCAATCAACTCCTACACATGCTAGTGGGTTTCATCTAGTTACTGTGGCAATGACAGGTCATGCAGAGGATAAGGGTTCAACTACCGTAGCACACAGCAGTTTGAATTGCGTTGTCTTAATGCAGTAAAGAAGAGCAGAAGCGAGAACATGGGTTTGTATCGGAATGATCAATGGTTGCTTGCCTGATGGAGTGGTAGCGGGATACTGCCCTTCAATTGGATACTCGTGAATATCCTCGGAGGCAGAACCTACCACGAAGAACACATCGGAACACAATCAACACATGACGATATGCAACAATATGATGCATGCTATGACATGGCAATATGAATGTCTCTTGGCCTAATGCAAGCTAAAATAGAAAGGGATGAACTCATTTGAATCAAAGATTCAAATATTAGCTCATTAAACATGGCCTTAATAGTGCATTTCCTTATTCTGCTTAAACAGCAAGGTAAACTTGTTTTGTCATGCATGAAACCATTACAGATGGATAGATTGAATTTTTCTGATAATTTTTCATATATAAATTATTTCATTTGGAGTTACGGTTGAATTTCTATGATTTTTAGAAGTTTTAAACATTTTCTGGAATTTCCTGAATAAAAATAAATCCAGAAAGTGCATTACTGCGTCAACATTACGTCAGGGTGACGTCAGTGGTCAACGGGGATGTCCAGGTCAAACCTGACTGGTGGGTCCCGTGTGTCAGTAGTTAATTAAGCTAATTATCTTTAGTTAAAACTAATCTGATTTAGTTAACAGAGGGGGCCCACTTGTCATTGACTCAGGGGAGTCAAACTGGGCCCACCCAGGGGTCAAACTGGGTCAACTGGCCGGCGAGGCCCGAGACGGCGGTGGTCTTCGGATTTGGTCCTCCGGTGACCAAATCGACGGCGGAGAAGTGCTACGCGTAGCTGGGGAGCTGCCGCATCCAGTGGTGCAAGTTGTTGGACACGGGGACGCCGGAAACGACGTCGGCGAGCTCGACAGCGGCGGCCGAAGTTCGGCCAACGGTGGGTTAGGCAATGCAGGGCGCTAGGGGAGGCGCTGGTGTGTGCTACGTGCTCTTGGTGAGGTGTGGAGCATGGTGATGTGCCCGGCTTCAAGCCACTGTGGCTCTGGCCACGACGGTGACGAGGCACGGCGCCGGCGAGCTTCGGCCGTGGTGGAAGATGGAGCTAGGGGACGGAAACGGAGGGGGCGAGCACGGGGAAAGAATCAGGAGCTCACAGGGAGTCGTGTGGCGGTCTCAGCGGGCTCGGGGACGGGCTGGAGAAGAGGTGCGGTCGCCGGCGATCTCGGATGCCCGAGGTAGAAGACGACGGCGATGGCGGTGCTGCAGGGCCTCCGGCGAAGCGTGGCTCGGTGGGGAGGGCGAGGGAGTCGAGGCGGAGCTAATGGGCTCGTCGGAGGGGCGAGGGGATGTCTCTGGCGGCGACTACGGCGATCGGCGGCGAGGGACGCGCTCGGCCATCGCGGGAGAGAGTGAGGGAGACGAGGGGGAGAGTGAGAGAGGATGAGAGGGGGACGTGGGGGTCGCGTGGCGTCCCTAGGCGTCTCCCGGGCGTCGGCAGAAGCAGGAGGTGGCTGGAGCGTGGCCGGCGCGCGGCGAGCACGCGCCCCTGCCTCCTGGCGCGAGGAGGACGAAGACTGACAGAGCCAGTCGACCTGGGCCGAGCCAGGTGGCTGGGCCAGCCAGGTAAGGCCCAGGTAAACTTCCCTCTCTCTCTTTTTTTGTTTCTGTTTTTCTAATTATCTGCAACTGTTGGGCTTTAAATAAAATACTAAAATGTTTCCAAAAATCCTGAAAATAATTGTAGGCTCTGTTTAGAATATATCCAACAGCAAACATTTATTTCCAAAATTATTTGAGCATTAAAATTATTTTATAGAATTAAAATTCCCAAATTCAAATACTTATGATTTAATTCAATGACCTTCTGTTGACCTAGAAAATTGTGCACCAATTTTGCCAGAGGTTCTAACCTAAGACAAAGAGGGTGAACTTTTTAGAAGGGCATTTCAGGTTCATTGAAAATAATTTTAGTAAACCCTAGTTGTTTCCAGGGGGGTGTTGGGGGTTTCTGCTTTCCCCATTTCAAATTTAAGAGAAATTTAAACATGATGCACACTCTAATGCTTGAACTAGCTAGGGTGTGACAACTCACCCCCACTCAAAAGAATCTCGTCCCGAGATTTAGGATCCTCTGGTAAGAAGGTGGAGTACTCAAGTCGAAGACGATCCTCCCTTTCCCAAGTGGCTTCTTCCTCGGAATGGTGTGACCATTGAACCTTGAGAAACTTGATATTATGACGTCGAGTGGTACGCTCGGCTTGATCAACCATACGAACGGGATATTCCCGATAAGAGAGGTTATCTTGTAGATCAAGTGTTTCGTGGTCCACTCCACGGATAGGATCCGCGAAGCAACGCCTGAGTTGTGAAACGTGGAAGACATCATGAGCTCTGGAAAGATGCGGAGGTAGATCCAATTGGTAGGCAACTTCTCCTCGTTTGGCCAGAATGCGAAAGGGTCCAATGTAACGAGGAGCCAATTTGCCCTTGATACCGAAACGATGGGTTCCCTTTAATGGGGTAACCCGAAGGTAAGCCTTCTCGTCAACTTCATAAGTCATAGGCTTATGTTTACGATCATATTGACTCTTTTGACGAGATTGGGCTGTTTTCAATTTCTCACGAATAACGGGAACCTGCTCTTCTGCTTCCTGAATCATATCCGGGCCAAAGAGTTGTCTTTCCCCGGTTTCTGACCAGTTAATAGGCGTTCGACATTTTCGTCCATAGAGAACTTCGAAAGGAGCTTTGCCCAAGCTAGCTTGATAACTATTGTTATAAGCAAACTCCGCGAATGGGAGGCATTTCTCCCAACTCATTCCGAACAAGATAACAGAAGCTCGGAGCATATCTTCCATAATTTGATTGACTCGCTCTACTTGACCACTTGATTGAGGATGGAAGGCGGTGCTAAAGGAGAGATGAGTTCCCATAGCATTTTGGAAACTTTCCCAAAATCGAGAGGTGAAGAGACTCCCACGGTCTGAGTTAATTTCCAATGGGACACCATGAAGGGACACTATTCGGGAGATGTATAATTCGGCTAGCTGGCTAGCGGTGATACTCTCACGAACAGGTAGGAAATGGGCTACTTTGGAAAGTCGATCGATCACGACGAAGATAGCATTATTCCCTCTCTTGGTCCTGGGAAACCCAGTAATGAAATCCATACTGATTTTATCCCATTTCCATTCAGGAATATCCAAAGGTTGAAGGGTGCCAGCAGGCCGCTGATGCTCTGCTTTAACACGACGACAAACGTCGCAATTAGCAATGTATTGAGCGATTTCTCTCTTCATCCTAGTCCACCAAAACCTCTGGCGTAGGTCTTGATACATTTTAGTACTACCGGGATGAATGGTGAGAGGGGATTCATGAGCTTCCTTAAGGATCAACTGGCATAGATGTTGTTTCTTGGGAACCACCAAACGGTTCTCAAAGAAGACAACACCCCGCTTATCCATGGAAAAACATTTAGCAACTCCGCTAGCAATGTTTTCCTTAATCCGGGATATGCCTTTATCACGCTTCTGGGCAGCTATGATTTGATCCATAAGGGTAGGTTTCGCCACCAGGGTGGATAGGAATCCTCGAGGAACAATGTGAAGATTAAGCTTACGAAATTCCTCATGGAGAAGTGGTTGACTTTGTTGTAACATCAAGTTGTTACAATAGGACTTACAACTTAGTGCATCAGCCATGACATTGGCTTTGCCCGGGGTGTAAGTTATTCCTAAGTCGTAATCCGAGATCAACTCGACCCAACGTCTTTGCCTGAGATTCAAATCTGGTTGGGTGAAGATATATTTCAAACTTTGGTGATCGGTGAAGATCTCGCAACGATTACCGAGAAGCTAATGTCGCCAGGTTTTAAGTGCATGGACTATAGCTGCGAGCTCTAGATCATGTGTGGGATAATTTTCCTCATGTGGGTGTAATTGCCGTGAAGCATAGGCAATTACCTTACGATCTTGCATGAGTATGCAACCTAATCCTTGTCGCGAGGCGTCGCAATAGATAATAAAGTCCTTGGAGAAATTTGGTGGTACTAGTACGGGAGCAGATGTCAGGCGTCTTTTCAGTTCCTGAAAGCTGAACTCGCACTGTGGAGTCCACTAGAACTTTTTATCTTTCTTGAGGAGTTCAGTTAGAGGTTTAGCAACCTTCGAGAAATTTTCGATGAAGCGGCGGCAATAACTCGCTAAGCCAAGGAAACTCCGAACTTGCTTGACCGTCTCAGGTGGAGTCCAGTCAAGGACGGCTTGAACTCGCTCGGGATTGACAGAAATACCCTTACCAGAAATTACATGGCCTAGATAGGTCACTTCTGGCAACCAAAATTCACACTTGGAGAATTTGGCATAAAGGCGATGCTCTCGAAGTTTCATCAATACCAGCCTTAGATGTTCGGCATGTTCCTCTTCATTCTTGGAGTAGATGAGTATGTCATCGAGGTATACTACGACAAATTTGTCCAAGTACTCCATGAAAACCGAGTTCATTAACCGGGAGAAGGTGGCTGGGGCATTGGTTAAACCGAAGGACATAACGGTGTACTCGTATTGGCCATAACGAGTAACAAAGGCCATTTTGGGAATGTCCCCGTTTCTAATTTTGATTTGATGGTAACCCAACCTCAAATCCATCTTGGTGAAGACTGAGGATCCAGCGAGCTGATCATACAGATCGTTGATCCTGGGAAGCGGGTATTTATTCTTGATGGTGACCAAGTTGACAGGTCGGTAATCCACAACCATTCGATCCGTTCCATCCTTCTTCTTGACGAAGAGGACGGGGCAAGCCCAAGGAGAGGAACTAGGACGGATGAAACCCTTTTTCAAGGACTCATCGAGTTGGTTCTTAAGCTCGGCTAGTTCTAAGGGTGCCATCTTGTAGGGTCTTCAACGGTTCCTGGAACAAGGTCTATCACAAACTCAACATCCCTGTCAGGTGGAACACCTGGCAGTTCTTTTGGAAAGACATCCGGAAAGTCTTGGACTACTGGAACATCATCAAGGTCCGGAAGAGGGTTGGCATTTAAGGAGTAAAGCTCGCGCTTGGCCACTCGAGTTAAGACATTGACTGTCTTGCCCGATGGGTGAGTAAGTTGAACGGTTCTAGTGGCACAATCAATCTTAGCATAATGAGCTGACATCCATTCCATACCCAAGATGATGTTTATGTCCGAGGACTTGAGAGCTATTAAGGATGCAAGGAAGACAAGTCTATCGACAAGAATTTCGTTCCCATGGCTTACTCTAGAAGTTTGCCATCTAGAGCCAGGGGTTTGAATTTCCATGGTAGAGGGCATGTCACAGAATGTCGTGTTGTGCAATCGAGCATAGTTCTCGGATATGAATGAATGAGATGCTCCAGTATCGAAAAGAACAGATGCTGGATGGCAGTTAACAAGGAGCGTACCAAGGACGACGTTAGGATCCTCATGAGCCTCCTCGGCTGAAACATAGTTGAATGGCCACGAGCAGTAGTGACCGGCTTGGCGTAGAATGTTTTTCCCGCGGGCTTACCACGGCCAACAGACTTTCCAGTTTGATTGGGGTTGTTGTTCTGGGGACACTCTCGACTATAGTGACCCGGCTCTCTACACTTAAAGCATGTCACCACATTGGGGCGTGGAGCAGCATTAGCAGCGGGGCCTCAAAGGATGGCCTCGGGATGAACCTGGGTGGCAATTCCGTGCTTGGGATCCACACCCGACGCTTCTGAGCTCCAGAGCCAGATGAAGAGCCAAAATCACGGGAGTGCTTGCGTGAAGCATCATAATCAGTCTAGCCTGTCTCAGCACTGATGGCTTTATTGACCAACTTCTGAAAGGATGTGCACTCGTGCAGACGGAGATCGCGGCGAAGCTCAGGGCTAAGTCCCTTGCGGAACCTTGCCTGCTTCTTGGCGTCAGTAGATACCTCTTCGGGAGCATAGCGTGCCAGATTCCCAAATTCACGACTATAAGCATCCACGGTCAGTCTTCCTTGGGTGAAGTTGCAGAACTCCTCCCTCTTGCGATCCATGAGACCTTCCAGAATGTGATTCTCACGGAAAGCCTCACTGAATTCAGCCCAAGTGGTGATTTGGCCGACCGGGCGCATAGCTTCGAAGTTTTCCCACCAAAGGCTAGCAGGGCCTTCAAGGTGATAGGCAGCATAAGTAACCTTGTCGGCTTCGGTTACGTTGGCAGAACGTAGCTTGTGGGTGATACTGCGAAGCCAGTCATCCGCGTCGAGGGGTTCGACGGAATGGTTGAACTTTGGTGGGTACAGCTTGATAAAGTCATTGATTGACACCAAGTCATTTCGTGGGTGGCGTGCAGTGTTCTGCTCAATCCGCTCCAGCAGGCGGTTAGTCTCACGCTTGTTTCTTTCCGCCTCCAGCATCACTTCGGCCAGAGAAGGCGGGTGATGCAGATTTTCACCTCTAGCTGCACTGGCTTCCCCCTGCTTCGAGACAACAGGGTTGCTGCGGGTGTTGACCATCCTAGGAGAAAACAAGACAACGGTTTAGACAAGGATGGCTCAGACTTAGCAAGGAAGTGCAGAATGTAATGGATAACACGGAATGCAGAGATGTTCATCCGTATGTCATGGTAATATAAAACTGCCATATATATACCAACGGTCATACACATCATACATAGTTTAGTACAAGCCCAGGCTACAGTACAACTATGATGAAAGACGTTACATCTCATCGGAGGCATTCCAAGCTCTTATACATTATTTGTCTACACCTCCAGAATTGATTACACGCAAAGTCATATTCCACAAGTCACGCAGGACAGTGGAGATACAACTACTACAATACTAGTGGTACTACTACTAACTCAGACAGCTCCGTAGTAGTCCTCATAGAAGTCACCTCCATAGCCTGGAAGTTCAACGTGACCATCCGGGAACAGACGGTCCTGAGGAGCCTGTGGACCATAGGGGCTAGGATGAGGTCTTGGACCAACAAACGGTGGCCTGCGGGGACCATGGGGTGGGGTGATGCCTCCCACATCACGCCAATCCACCATGTCTGGCAGAGCTGATCTCACAGGATACAGATCCCTTGTATCCATACATCCAGCTTGCACCGCAGGTGCAAGCCGAGTCAATGTGGCCCAATGATCAGCACGGGTATTGAAAAGCTCCAGCCTCAAGGCCCGATTCTCTCGGTCCTTATCTTCGAGCATCTCAGCAGTGGTACAAGTTAATGAATCCTCCTGAGTGGAGTCAGCATAGATAGCTTGAAGATACCCTTGCGCTCCCGGAAGTGAAGCTGGCATGTAACGGAAATCAGTGTTCCGAAGCAGGCCAGTCCGGACTCGCATGATGGTCATCATGGAATAGGCAGCATCCTGCACAGCCATCTCAACGGTAACCCCGAGTCCATAGGAACAGTGAAGGGGCCCGGTAGATCCAGGATAAGAAGGAAATATCTTGACGGTGCAGAAATACTGGCTTTGATTAAAGTCGCGGAACTGCTCTTCGACAGTGTATTCAGGATACCAACGGTAACCCTTCTCGATCATTACCCGGACTGACATAGCAGTATGACCGGGCACGTCGAGGCACCTGGTCAGGCGAACCACTTGGTTTTGAACACGGTTGGCCATCTGAAAGCACAACCACAATGCAAAAACATCAGAATTTCTAGGGAAAATTGGACAGCATAACAGCTGTAAATGCTCAGAAAAAGATTTGAGACATCCACAACAGTTTGCAATACCACTCAACAACATCATATGAAGGTTCTGATTCAATTAGCAACATACTAAGAATAATAGAAACTGAACTGGGACTTGTAACAACAATCCTATAAGCTACTACAGAATAGTAACACGTGAACCTGATAGAAGAAGAGAGCCTAGTCCTTAACCCACGTTGAATGAGAAGAGAATAACTCAGATCAGAGGCATAGGGTAAAGGAGTAAGAGAGACTTACGTTCCCTTGCACAATCAATTCCCCTACATATAACTAAAGCATTTCTAAACTCGACATCGACCAGTTTGGCTCAACGAACCTACAGGCAGTCCGGCTCTGATGCCAACGCTGTCAGGACCCCGATTCCAAGTCACATCGATCTAGCCGGTAACACCTCATATCACTTTGCGGCCTCACGCACGGTATCCCATGGGTGTCGCCTTACCATGGCCCGGGACCATTTGCACCTTTTGGCTCATGTATATGATAGTGTCGCTAGCATCCATATGACAGAGAACCCGGGCCGACATGGCTAGTCGTGAACCCAAAGCGGCACAGACCTATGGAGACAGGCATGCATGAATCACATCAAGCATGTCGGTCATCAATGAGTGATTCCGGGCTATAGCACTGGGCTAACAGGACTCCGGGGAACCCGGGCTGTAGCAGGCTAGGCAGGACTCCGGAAGTCACCGCGTTACATTTCCCCGAAGGGACAGACATAGGAACGAAGTGAAACACATGCCGGCCAGTCAAGTGTCCTGAACAGTAGTGCTGGGCTAGTAGGACTCCGGTGAACCGGGCTGTAGCAGACTACTATGGCTCGGGGAACACTTGATCACACTTCCCCATAAGAAAGGCTGCCAAGAATAAACAACTAGATTGTCGGATCCCACTCATACCAAGCATTTCAGTCATACACACAATATGCCCGATATGAGTACATACAACATGGCATCACAACAAAACTCTACAACTCAAGTACTTTATTTAAAGGCTCCAGAGGCCATACATAACATGTTCATACAGATAGGGGTCACATGACCCGACACTCAAGTCATACAATCATACAAGCACATGCGGAAGCAACTAGTCTGAGTACAGACTCTAGAAAGAAAGAAGGCTTCTCGAAGCCTGACTATCTACATAGGGCCCTCCATGGCCAGGATCACCACCTGGGTGGCTAGTCACTCGTCGACGTCAAGGTCTACGTAGAACCCATCGGAGGGGGCGGTGTTGTCATCTGAAAACAGTAATTAAGCAAACATGAGTACAAAGGTACTCAGCAAGTCTTACATCAGAACCTACTATACATGCTTATTCTCAAGAAGGTGGTGAGGTTAATGCAGCAAGCTAGCTTTGACTCTTGGCTAAACAATCCTACGGAACTTCACTAGTAAAATAGTTTTCGCACACGAGTCCACTACTCACTAACACAATACTCCACCGTGGATCCTCCCTCGTCTTCCTACGAGAGGGCCATCCTCGGTACTCACACTTATCTTGAGTCTTTTAGTAGCATCCATTAACTTGTCTATGAACTGTATAGGCAACCAAGTAGTCCTTTACCGTGGACGCGGCTATTCGAATAGTTTTATACCCTGCAGGGGTGTACTTCGTCACACATGTTTCCACCACTTAGCGTCTGCACACGACATGTGCTCGGCAGACT
>NW_024112233.1:0-9851 GCF_003073215.2 Triticum urartu | reverse complement strand
CAACATAGCCCACCCCTAGGGTCAGCGCTACGCACGGCCGCCAACACATAACCTACAAACACCAGAAACTATTTGCAACTCCTGGACAGAGTACTAGGGTGATTAAGAAGCCGAGAGGGTCAATTAAGGATCCCAATGCATGGTAGTAGCTGAATCTTAAAATCACACATACAGATCTCAGTTCTTAGGGACGGCCTCAATGAAACAACCCACCATGTACTCCTACATGGCCTCTCATCGATACCTTTACCAAAACATGTTCAACACATCCCTCACGTTACCGGCATAAGCATTTCACTCTGGCCCATCACCCAGATGAACCAGACCTGACACAACTCTAAGCATAGCGGGCATGGCAAGGTAGGAATCACAAAACATGGCTCAATCAACTCCTACACATGCTAGTGGGTTTCATCTAGTTACTGTGGCAATGACAGGTCATGCATAGGATAAGGGTTCAACTACCGTAGCACACAGCAGTTTGAATCGCGTTTTCTTAATGCAGTAAACAAGAGTAGAAGCGAGAACATGGGTTTGTATCGAAATGATCAATGGGTTGCTTGCCTGATGGAGTGGTAGTGGAATACTGCCCTTCAGTTGGATACTTGTGAATATCCTCGGAGGCAGAACCTACCACGAAGAACACATCGGAACACAATCAACACATGACGATATGCAACAATATGATGCATGCTATGACATGGCAATATGAATGTGTCTTGGCCTAATGCAAGCTATAACAGAAAGGAATGAACTCATTTGAATCAAAGATTCAAATATTAGCTCATTAAACATGGCCTTAATAGTGCATTTCCTTATTCTGCTTAAACAGCAAGGTAAACTTGTTTTGTCATGCATGAAACCATTATAGATGGATAGATTGAATTTTTTTGATAATTTTTCATATATAAATTATTTCATTTGGAGTTACGGTTGAATTTCTATGATTTTTAGAAGTTATAAACATTTTCTGGAATTTCCTGAATAAAAATAAATCCAAAAATGCATTACTGCGTCAGCATTGCGTCATGCTGACCTCAGCAGGTCAAAGGCGCCAGCCCAGGTCAAACCTGACTGGTGGGCCCCTTCTGTCAGCCTCTCAGCTAATTAACAGGATTAGATTAACACTAATTAGCTGTCAGTGGGGCCTGGGCCCACATGTCAGTGACTGATTTAATTAAATATAATTAAAACTAATCCTAAATTAGTTAGCAGACCTGCCCCACCTGTCATAGACTCAGGGGGGGTCTACCCGGGCCCACCCAGGGGTCAAACTGGGTCAACTCGCCGGCGACTCAACGCCGGCGAGGCCCGAGACGGCGGAGGGCTTCAGATTTGGTCCTCCGGTGACCAAATCGACGGCGGAGAAGTGCTATGCGTAGCTGGGGCTCGCGCGCATCTAGTGGGGCAATGGGAGGAGCTGGGGTGGAGCGAGCTCGCCGGAATCGAGCTCGTGGCGGCGGCCGGAGTTCGGGCGAGGTTGGTTTCGAGGCTACGGTGCACGGGAGAAGGAGATGGTGGTGGCTACGGGTTCCTGATGCTGCACTGAGCATAACAGCGAGCTTGGCTTCGAGCCACTGTGGCTCTGGCCATGACGGCGCCATGGCCGGTGGCGGGGAGCTCTCGGGTGCGGTGGAAATGGCGGCTACAGGGGCCAAACGAGCACGGGAGCTAGGGGAAGAGGAAGAGGAGCTCACAACGGGGTCGGAGAGGGGGTCAGCGAGCTCGGGGAGGTCCTGGTGGCGGCGAATCGAACGGAGATGGCTCGGGTGCCCGAGGTTGAAGACGAGGGCGAAGGCGGCGTTGCAGGGCCTTTGGCGATGCGTGGCTCGGTGGGGAGGGCGAGGGAGTCGAGGCGGAGCTAATGGGCTCGTCGGAGGGCGAGGGGATGTCTCTGGCGGCGACTACGGCGATCGGCAGCGAGGGACGCGCTCGGCCATCGCGGGAGAGGATGAGGGAGACGAGGGGGAGAGTGAGGGAGGATAAGAGGGAGACGTGGGGGTCGCGTGGCACCTCTAGGCGTCTCCCGGGCGTCGGCAGAAGCAGGAGGTGGCCGGCGCGTGGCCGGCGCGCGGCGAGCATGCGCCCCTGCCTCCTGGCTCGAGGAGGACGACGACTGGCAGAGCCAGTCGACCTGGGCCGAGCCAGGTGGCTGGGCCAGGCAGGTAAGGCCTAGGTAAACTTCCCTCTCTCTCTCTCTCTTTTTATTTGTTTCTATTTTCTATTTAACTGCAACTGTTTAGCTTTATTAAAAATACTAAAACGTTTCCAAAAATCCTGAAAATAAATGTGGCCTCTGTTTAGATTATTTCCAACAGGAAACATTTATTCCTAGAATTATTTGAGCATTTAAATTATTTTATAGCATTTAAATGCCCAAATTCAAATACTTATGATTTAATTCAATGACCTTCTGTTGACCTAGAAAATTGTGCACCAATTTTGCCAGAGGTTCTAACCCAAGACAAAGAGGGTGAACTTTTTAGAAGGGCATTTCAGGTTCATTGAAAATAATTTTAGTAAACCCTAGTTGTTTCCAGCGGGGGTGTTGGGGGTTCTGTCTTCCCCAATTCAATTTTAAGAAGAATTTAAACATGATGCACATTCTAATGCTTGAACTAGCTAGGGTGTGACAACTCACCCCCACTCAAAAGAATCTCGTCCCGAGATTTAGGATCCTCCGGGAAGAAGGTGGGATACTCAAGTCGAAGATGATCCCCCCTTTCCCAAGTGGCTTCTTTATCGGAATGGTGTGACCATTGAACCTTGAGAAACTTGATATTCTGTCGTCGAGTGGTACGCTCGGCTTGATCAAGGATACGAACGGGATATTCCCGATAAGAGAGATTATCTTGTAGATCAAGCGTTTCGTGATCCACTCCATGGATAGGATCCGCGAAGCAACGCCTGAGTTGTGAAACGTGGAAGACATCGTGAACTCTGGAAAGATGCGGAGGTAGTTCCAATTGGTAGGCAACTTCTCCTCGTTTGGCAAGAATGCGAAAGGGTCCAATGTAACGAGGGGCCAATTTGCCTTTGATACCGAAACGATGGGTTCCCTTTAATGGAGTAACCCGAAGGTAAGCCTTCTCGTCGACTTCATAAGTCATAGGTTTATGTTTACGATCATATTGACTCTTTTGACGAGATTGGGCTGTTTTCAATTTCTCACGAATAACACGAACCTGCTCTTCTGCTTCCTGAATCATATCCGGGCCAAAGAGTTGTCTTTCCCGGTTTCTAACCAGTTAAGAGGCGTTCGACATTTTCGTCCATAGAGAACTTCGAAAGGAGCCTTGCCCAAGCTAGCTTGATAACTATTGTTATAAGCAAACTCCGCGAATGGAAGGCATTTCTCCCAACTCATTCCGAACGAGATGACAGAAGCTCGGAGCATATCTTCTAGAATTTGATTGACTCGCTCTACTTGACCACTTGATTGAGGATGGAAGGCGGTACTAAAAGAGAGACGAGTTCCCATAGGATTTTGGAAACTTTCCCAAAATCGAGAGGTGAAGAGACTCCCACGGTCTGAGTTAATTTCCAATGGAACACCATGAAGAGACACTATTCGGGAGATGTATAACTCGGCTAGTTGGCTAGCGGTGATACTCTCACGAATAGGTAGAAAGTGGGCTACTTTGGAAAGACGGTCGATCACGACGAAGATGGCATTATTCCCTCTCTTGGTCCTGGGAAACCCAGTGATGAAATCCATACTGATTTTATCCCATTTCCATTCGGGAATAGCCAAAGGTTGAAGAGTGCTAGCAGGCCATTGGTGCTCTTCTTTAACACGACGACAGACATCGTAGCTAGCAATGTATTGAGCGATTTCTCTCTTCATCCTAGTCCACCAAAACCTCTGGCGTAGGTCTTGATACATTTTAGTACTACCGGGATGAATGATGAGAGGGGATTCATGAGCTTCCTTAAGGATCAACTGGCACAGATGTTGTTTCTTGGGAACCACCAAACAGTTCTCGAAGAAGACAGCACCTCGCTCATCCATGGAGAAACATTTAGCAACTCCGCTAGCGATGTTTTCCTTAATCCGGGATATGCCCTTATCATACCGCTGGGCGGTTATGATTTGATCCATAAGCGTAGGTTTCGCCACCAGGGTGGATAGGAATCCTCGAGGAACAATGTGAAGATTTAGCTTACGAAATTCCTCATGGAGAAGTGGTTGACTTTGTTGTAACATCAGGTTGTTACAATAGGACTTACGGCTTAGCGCATCAGCCATGACATTGGCTTTGCCCGGGGTGTAAGTTATTCCTAAGTCGTAGTCCGAGATCAACTCAACCCAACGTCTTTGCCTGAGATTCAAATCTGGTTGGGTGAAGATATATTTCAAGCTTTGGTGATCGGTGAAGATCTCGCAACGATTACCGAGAAGGTAATGTCGCCAAGTTTTAAGTGCATGGACTATAGCTGCAAGCTCTAGATCATGTGTGGGATAATTTTCCTCATGTGGGTGTAATTGCCGTGAAGCATAGGCAATTACCTGACGATCCTGCAGGAGTATGCAACCTAGTCCTTGTCGCGAGGCGTCGCAATAGATAATAAAGTCCTTGGAGAAATCTGGTGGTACCAGTACGGGAGCAGATGTCAGGCGTCTTTTCAGTTCCTGAAAGCTGAACTCGCACTGTGGAGTCCACTCGAACTTTTTATCTTTCTTGAGGAGTTCAGTTAGGGGTTTAGCAACCTTGGAGAAATTCTCGACGAAGCGGCGGCAATAGCTCGCTAAGCCAAGGAAACTTCGAACTTGCTTGACCGTCTCAGGTGGAGTCCAATCAAGGACGGCTTGAACTCGCTCGGGATTGACAGCAATACCCTTACCAGAGATTACATGGCCTAGATAGGTTACTTCTGGCAACCAAAATTCACACTTGGAGAATTTGGCATAAAGGCGATGCTCTCGAAGTTTCATCAATACCAGCCTTAGATGTTCGGCATGTTCCTCTTCATTCTTGGAGTAGATGAGTATGTCATCGAGATATACTACGACGAATTTATCCAAGTACTCCATGAAGACCGAGTTCATTAACCGAGAGAAGGTGGCTGGGGCATTGGTTAAACCGAAGGACATGACGGTGACCAACCTCAAATCTATCTTGGAAAAGACTGAGGATCCAGCGAGCTGATCATACAGATCGTTGATCCTGGGAAGCGGATATTTGTTCTTGATGGTGACCAAATTGACAGGTCGGTAATCCACAACCATTCGATCCGTTCCATCCTTCTTCTTAACGAAGAGGACGGGGCAAGCCCAAGGAGAGGAACTAGGACGGATGAAACCCTTTTTCAAGGACTCATCGAGTTGGTTCTTAAGCTCGGCTAGTTCTAAGGGTGCCATCTTGTAGGGTGTTCTAGAAACTGGAACGGTTCCTGGAACAAGGTCTATCACAAAATCGACATCCCTGTCAGGTGGAACACCTGGCAGTTCTTCTGGAAAGACATCCGGAAAGTCTCGGACTACCGGAACATCCTCAAGGTCTGGAAGAGGGTTGGCATTTAGGGAGTAAAGCTGGCGCTTGGCCACTCGAGTTAAGACATTAACTGTCTTGCCCGACGGGTGAGTAAGTTGAACGGTTCTAGTGGCACAATCAATCTTAGCATAATGAGCTGACATCCAGTCCATACCCAAGATGATGTTTATGTCCGAGGACTTGAGAGCTATTAAGGATGCAAGGAAGGCAAGCCTATCGACAAGAATTTCGTTCCCATGGCTTACTTTAGAAGTTTGCCATCTAGAGCCAGGGGTTTGAATTTCCATGGTAGAGGGCATGTCACAGAATGTCGTGTTATGCAATCAAGCATAGTTCTCAGATATGAATGAATGAGATGCTCCAGTATCGAAAAGAACGGATGTCGGATGGTAGTTAACAAGGAGCGTACCAAGGACGACGTTAGGATCCTCATGAGCCTCCTCGGCTGAAACATAGTTGACATGGCCACGTGCAGTGGTGGGCGGCTTGGCGTAGAATGTCTTTCCCGCGGGCTTACCACGGCCAACGGACTTTCCAGTTTGATTGGGGTTGTTCTGGGGACACTCTCGGCTATAGTGACCCGGCTCTCCACACTTAAAGCATGTCACCACATTAGGGCGTGGAGCAGCATTAGCAGCGGGGCCACCATAGGGCTTGGGCAGTGCAAATTGCTGGTTGGGACGAGGCGCCTCAAAGGATGGCCTCGGGATGAACCTGGGTGGCAGTGCCGTGCTTGGGATCCACACCCGGCGCTTCTGAGCTCCAGAGCCGGATGAAGAGCCAAAATCACGGGAGTGCTTGCATGAAGTGCCATAATCAGTCTGGCCTGTCTCAGCACTGATGGCTTTATTGACCAACTTCTGAAAGGATGTGCACTCGTGCAGACGGAGATCGCGGCGAAGCTCAGGGCTAAGTCCCTTGCGGAACCTTGCCTGCTTCTTGGCGTCAGTAGATACCTCTTCAGGGGCATAACGTGCCAGATTCCCAAATTCACAACTATAAGCATCCACAGTCAGTCTTCCTTGGGTGAAGTTGCAGAACTCCTCCCTCTTGCGATCCATGAGACCTTCCGGAATGTGATGCTCACGGAAAGCCTCACTGAACTCAGCCCAAGTAGTGATTTTGCCGACCGGGCGCATAGCTTCGAAGTTTTCCCACCAAAGGCTAGCAGGGCCTTCGAGGTGATAGGCAGCATAGGTAACCTTGTCAGCTTCGGCTACGTTGGCAGAACGTAGCTTGTGGGTGATGCTGCGAAGCCAGTCATCCGCGTCGAGGGGTTCGACGGAATGGTTGAACTTTGGTGGGTACAGCTTGATAAAGTCATTGATTGACACCAAGTCATTTCATGGGTGGCGTGCAGTGTTCTGCTCAATCTGCTCCAGCAGGCGGTTAGTCTCACGCTTGTTTCTTTCCGCCTCCAGCATTACTTCAGCCAGAGAAGGTGGGTGAGGCAAATTTTCATCTCTAACTGCACTGGCTTCCCCCTGCTCCGGGGCAGCAGGGTTGCTGCGGGTGTTGACCATCCTAGGAGAAAACAAGACAACGGTTTAGACAAAGATGGCACAAACTTAGCAAGGGAGTGCAGAATGTAATGGGTAACACGGAATGCAGAGATGTTCATCCATATGTCATGGTAATATAAAACTGCCATATATATACCAACGGTCATATGCATCATGCATAGTTTAGTACAAGCCCAGGCTACAGTACAACTATGATGAAAGACGTTACATCTCATCGGAGGCATTCCAAGCTCCTATACATTATTTGTCTACACCTCCGGAATCGATTACACGCAAAGTCATATTCCACAAGTCACACAGGACAGTGGAGATACAACTACTACAATACTAGTGGTACTACTACTAACTCAGACAGCTCCGTAGTAGTTCTCATAGAAGTCACCTCCATAGCCTGGAAGTTCAACGTGACCATCCGGGAACAGACGGTCCTGAGGAGCCTGTGGACCATAGGGGCTAGGATGAGGTCTTGGACCAACAAACAGTGGCCTACGGGGACCACGGGGTGGGGTGATGCCTCCCACATCACGCCAATCCACCATGTCTGGTAGAGCTGATCTCACAGGATACAGATCCCTTGTATCCATACATCCAGCTTGCACCGCAGGTGCAAACCGAGTCAATGTGGCCCAATGATCAGCACGGGTATTGAAAAGCTCCAGCCTCAAGGCCCGATTCTCTCGGACCTTATCTTCGAGCATCTCGGCAGTGGTACGAGTTAATGAGTCCTCCTGAGTGGAGTCAACATAGATAGCCTGAAGATACCCTTGCGCTCCCGGAAGTGAAGCTGGCATGTAACGGAAGTCGGTGTTCCGGAGCAGACCAGTCCGGACTCGCAAGATGGTCATCATGGAATAGGCGGCATCCTGCACAGCCATCTCAACAGTAACCCCGAGTCCATAGGAACAGTGAAGGGGCTCGGTAGATCCAGGATAAGAAGGAAATATCCTAACGGTGCAGAGATATTGGCTTTGATTAAAGTCGCGGAACTGGTCTTCGACGGTGTATTCGGGATACCAACGGTAACCCGTCTCGATCATTACCCGGACTAACATAGCAGTATGACCGGGCACGTCGAGGCACCGGGTCAGGCGAACCACTTGGTTTTGAGCATGGTTGGCCATCTGGAAGCACAACCACAATGCAAAGACATTAGAATTTCTAGGGAAAATTGGACAGCATAACTGTTGTAAATGCTCAGAAAAAGAATTGAGACATCCACAACAGTTCACAATACCACTCAACAACATTATATCAAGGTTCTGATCCAATTAGTAACATACTAGGAATAGTAGAAACTGAACTGGGACTTGTAACAATAATCCTATAAGCTACTACGGATTAGTAACACGTGAACCTGATAGAAGGAGAGAGCCTAGTCCTTAACCCACGTTGAATGAGAAGAGAATGACTCAGATCAGAGGCATAGGGTAAAGGAGTAAAAGAGCCTTACGTTCCCTCCCACAATCAATTCCCCTACATATAACTAAAGCATTTCTAGACTCGACATCAACCAGTTTGGCTCAATGAACCTACAGGCAGTCCGGCTCTGATGCCAACGCTGTCAGGACCCCGATTCCAAGCCACATCGATCTAGCTGGTAACACCTCATATCACTTTGCGACCTCACGCACGGTATCCCAAATGTTGCCTTACCATGGCCCGGGACCGTTTGCGCCTTTTGGCTCACGTATATGATAGTGTCGCTAGCATCCATATGACAGAGAACCCGGGCCGACATGGCTAGTCGTGAACCCAAAGCGGCACAGACCTATGGAGACAGGCATACATGAATCACATCGAGCATGTCGGTCATCAGCGAGTGATTCCGGGCTGTAGCACTGGGCTAACAGGACTCCGGGGAACCCGGGCTGTAGCAGGCTAGGCAGGACTCCGGAAGTCACCGCGTGACATTTCCCCAAAGGGACAGACATAGGAACAAAGTGAAACACATGCCGGCCAGTCAAGTGTCCTGAACAGTAGTGCTAGGCTAGCAGGACTCTGGTGAACCGGGCTGTAGCAGAATACTATGGCTCGAGGAACACTGGACTACATTTCCCCATAAGAAAGGCTGCCAAGGATAAACAACTAGATTGTCGGATCCCACTCATACCAAGCATTTCAATCATACACACAATATGCCCGATATGAGTACATACAACATGGCATCACAACAAAACTCTACAACTCAAGTACTTTATTTAAAGGCTCCAGAGAGCCATACATAACATGTCATAAAGATAGGGGTCACATGACCCGACACTCAAGTCATACAATCATACAAGCACATGCGGAAGCAACTAGTCTGAGTACAGACTCTAGAAAGGAAGAAGGCTTCTCGAAGCCTGTCTATCTACATAGGGCCCTCCATGGCCAGGATCACCACCTGGGTGGCTAGTCACTCGTCAACGTCAAGGTCTACGTAGAACCCATCGGAGGGGGCGGTGTTGTCGTCTGAAAACAGTAATTAAGCAAACATGAGTACAAAGGTACTCAGCAAGTCTTACATCAGAACCTACTATACATGCTTATTCTCAATAAGGTGGTGGGTTTAATGCAGCAAGCCAGCTTTGACTCTTGGCTAAGCTATCCTACGGAACTTCACCAGTAAAATAGTTTTCGCACAGGAGTCCACTACTCACCAACACAATACTCCACCGGGGATCCTCCCTCGTCATCCTACGAGAGGGCCATCCTCGGTACTCACACTTATCTTGAGTCTTTTAGTAGTATCCTTTAACTTGTCTATGAACTGTATAGGCAACCAAGTAGTCCTTTACCGTGGACGCGACTATTCGAATAGTTTTATACCCTGCAGGGGTGTACTTCGTCATAC
>NW_024112232.1:0-16943 GCF_003073215.2 Triticum urartu | reverse complement strand
GACCCGGGGGCCACAGGTTTCACTAGTGGCTTCTCTCATGATAGCATGTATTACGGTGGGTGAACAAATTACTGCCGAGCAATTGATAGAAGAGCGCATAGTTATGAGAATATCTAGGAAATGATCATGAATATAGGCATCACATCCGTGTTAAGTAGACCGAAACGATTCTGCATCTACTACTATTACTCCACACATCGACCGCTATCCAGCATTCATCTACAGTATTAAGTTCATAAGAACAGAGTAACACATTAAGCAAGATGACATGATGTAGAGGGATAGACTCATGCAATATGATATAAACCCCATCTTTTTATCATCGATGGCAACAATACAATACGTGCCTTGCTGCCCCTATTGTCACTGGGAAAGGACACCACAAGATTGAACCCAAAGCTAAGCACTTCTCCCATTGCAAGAAACATAAATCTAGTAGGCCAAACTAAACCAATAATTCGAAGAGACTTGCAAAGATACCAAATCATGCATACAAGAATTCAGAGAAGAACCAAATATTAGAGAAGAAGCCATCTAGATAATAACTATGGACCCGAAGGTCTGTGGTAAACTACTCACACATCATCGGAGAGGCTATGGTGTTGATGTAGAAGCCCTCCGTGATCGGTTCCCCCTACGTCAGATTGTCCGAAAAGGCCCCAGATGGGATCTCACGGGTACAGAAGGTTACGGCAGTGGAAAAGTGGTTTCATGGCCCACCTGATGTTTTTAGGGTTTGTGACGCCCTCGATTCAATCGTACACTAATCATACACGCAAATGTGTACGATCAAGATCAAGGACTCACGGGAAGATATCACAACACAACTCTAGACACAAATGAAAATAATACAAGCTTTATATTACAAGCCAGGGGCCTTGAGGGCTCGAATACATAAGCTCGAATACACAAGAGTCAGCGGAAGCAACAATATCTGAGTACAGACATAAGTTAGACAAGTTTTCCTTAAGAAGGCTAGCACAAAAACAACATCGATCGAAAAGGCAAGGCCTCCTGCCTGGAAGCCTCCTAACTACTCATAGTCGTCAGCGGTCTTCACGTAGTAGTAGGCATCCTCTGGGTAGTAGTAGTCATCGGTGGCGTCGTCTGGCTCCTGGGATCCGTCATCTGGTCGCAACAATCGGGTATGGGGAAAAAAGAAGTAGCAAAGCAACCGTGAGTACTCATCCAAAGTACTCACAAGACTTACATCAAATCTAAACTAAGTATGCATTTGTATCAAAGGAATGGCTTGTATATGTGGACTGGGCTGCAGAAATGCCAGAATGGGGAGAAGGCTTAGTCCCATCGAAGACTAGCATCTTCTAGAAACCACCACCTTGCAGCAACAGGAGGGAGTAGAGTAGCATAAAGTAAAGTAGTAGTAGTGTTATCAACCTCGGCAATAGATCCTTTCTCCACTCCCCGCGAGAAAGCAATCCCAGAGCCATACTATCCAGTTATCATCACAATCCAATTCTCATCAGCATCCAGTTCTCATCACAAGTATCCAGTTCTAGTTGTATCCCGATCCAAGTGTCCGTTACCGTAGGACAGGCTATCGATAGATGTTTTCTTCCCTGCAGGGGTGCACCAACTTACCCACCACGCTCGACTAACTCCGGCCGGACACACTTTCCTGGGTCATGCCCAGCCTGGGCCAAACAATACGCCGCAACCCGACCTAGGCTTAATAGAGAGGCCAGCACGCTGGACGAAACCTATGCCCCCAGGGGTCATGGGCCATCTCCTCGGGAACTCCTGCACGTTGCGTACGCAGCCGGTGAGCAGACCTAGCTACCTCCTTCAACAAGCTAGGTGCTTTCCAGTCCAACCCGGCGCGCGCCGCTCAGTCGCTGATGTCTATTAAGCTTCGGCTGATGTATATGACGCAGAACGCCCATACTATGCCCACGTGATGGTTAGTGCTATCAGGCAAGAGGCCCCTCGGATCAAATATCCAAATCATAGTGGATTAGGAACACGCGTTAACGAGCAGAGACTCACGATCGATGTGACCCCGTCGCCCCGTCTCGAGTACTTGCGGCAAGGGCTAAGAATGCCCAGCCACGCCTCATAAGTATCTCGCGGGCACCTCCCAGGTCAACTCGACTCCACATCGCTCGCTATTAAGCTCGCGCGGGTACCCCTCAGGGTTGACCCGTCTTTAGTAACATAGTTCAGTATAAAGTCATAGTAACCATAGTAACCGTGTGTCCAAACATCAAGGGGAAAACCCAAGGAATCACCCCCGGTGAATTCCACTCGATGTAATCATCAAGGTGAATGTAAGAGGGACCACCCTCGAGGTTCGCACTTGAGGGGTTGCACGACAGAGTCGTATCGGAAGTGGCTAAGGAGGAAATCACCCTCGATGACCACGACCGGATAGCTATACTACAGAGATCTCATCAGGAGTGATGTAAGAGGTTCCACCCTCGGCACTCGATGGTAACTCTGCAGAGTCGTACCCTAGGGGGGTGATGTGAAGTGTCGGGGCCTGGACGTCGATCACGATGATCGAGTCATTGAACATAAAGCGAGGCAACTGGGACAAGGTGGGGTCACTGATGGATCTCTAACCAACCTATACTAAGTATTTTAGGATAAGCAGGTAAGGTAAGAAAGCAGGTAACAACAACAGGCTATGCATCAGAGTAGGATCACACATAAAGCAGTAGCAGTTCTAATGCAAGCATGAGAGAGAAAGAAATGGGCGATATCGGAATGCTCAAGGGGGGTTTGCTTGCCTGGTTGCTGTCGGAGTAATGGGCCACGGGTAGGCCAACCCGAGTCCCAGAACCTTTTAAGACCTCGAGGCAGGCTGCGCCCCTCAAGACCCCAGCACGAAGAGCCGCCTCGTGAGGAGTCGACGGCAAGGCGGCCGACTGCCCGCTCGCAGCCGAGTCCCAGGGACGACTTCCAGAGAAGCCGGTTTTGGGGAGTCGGCCTGTGACTCCAACAAATCCCATGACCTCATCAAAGGGGACGAGGCAGGGGCATGGCTACAGCGAAGCCCACCCCCGCCCCTCACCGAGGGCAGGCATGGCCACAGCACGCCGTACCCTGGAAGATCTCCGTATGGCGTGGCATTGTTGCCATGCCGCCCTGACATCAGCGCCGCAGGCCCGAATCCTGCACCCACGACGGCTTGTCTGTACGGCCTGGAGGCAGCAGGCCCCACTAGTTAGTGAGACCTCGGAGGATGGCAGGAGAACCACCAGTCGGACCCGTCGAGAGTCGGCCCAGGGGAGTCGGCCGAGCCCTCCCCCGGAGCCCACGCACCATTAATCAAGACGTGATGGGGAGTGGCAACAGTGATCGCCCGCCAGGCGGCGGGGCTGTTGCCACGACCTCATGATCAAGCCCGCGTCATCAGAAGTACGACTATAGTAATCAGCAGCCGGCAAGACCCGCCCGCGGCGGACGCGGCCTGTCGGCTCCGTACCAGGCCAGTCGGCGGGGCCCGCCAGTCGGTGGGTCCCAGCTGTCGGCAGAGAAGACGGAGGCCAGAGGCACTGACGGCTGGGCCCGCGTCCAGCCGGATTACCATTGTACCCCTGGGGGGTAGGCCTATATAAACCCCCCAGGGCACCCATGCAAAGGGTTGGAACCCATTACCTCTAGACCAGATCATATAGAAGGGAGAGAGCTAGCCTTGCCCTCTCCTACCACCAGAAAACAGCTCAAGGAGCAACCGTGTAAACACTTCGCCATAGTGATCATGCGGAGACCCCACAGAGCAGCAGTAGGGGTATTATCTCCCGGGAGAGCCCCGAAGCTGGGTAAGATTTGCCGTCGTGCATGTCTTTGCCTCATCCCGTTTCCAGGCACCGGCGACGTTCTACTCGCCCCCACCATGATAAGCCATCCATTGGCATATGTCGCACCAAATCCCCGACATTTGGCACCCACCGTGGGGCCTGGTGCACCGCCGCCCGGAGATCTGTTCTGGACAGGAACCCTTTTCCTCCCTGGCGAGCGCAGCCAGCCAGGCACGCCAGATGGAGTTTGCGCCGACGCGCTAAGCGGCGTCGAGATCGCCTGCGCGGTCAGCTCCTTGGCCGAACTTGTCGGCGAGGTCCGCCTCTCCGACGAACCTGCATCCAACGTAGGCACGGGCGGCCCCGAGAACCTCCTCGCGGGCCTCCTCGATCAACTCCACGTTTCCGGCGAGCCTGCCGTAGACTTGGAGTCCGTAGGCTCCACCGACCCGATGTTGGTCGACTCCAACACCGCGTCGCTCAACGCGTTCCCCACCAATGTGGTGGTCTACGACGAACCTCTCCCCCACGCAGAGAGCAACAGAAGCACCGTCACCGAGGTGCTAGTCATCAGTCATGACGAGCTCCCCGGTGGAGGAGCGCATGACTCGCTCGGTGCGGCGCTGCAAGACCTAAATGCGCCCATTCCGGAAGAGGCTGACGCAGATACGTTGGAGGCGCGCCACCTTCAGCTCGTTGAAGGCGCGAAGAAGCTGGCTAGCATGAGGCGCTTGTCAGAAGCCTACCAGCGGGAGATGGATCGCGCCGTCGGCGGCTCACCGGCCCTGGCGGGGCCCAGCCGCCTTGGGGCAGTCCGGCAGCGCGGCGTAGCCATCGCCAACCTGTTTGGGGCAAGCCGCCCTGTGTACGCTACACCAGCGGAGAACATCCGAGCCGCCCAGGCAGCGGCAGACGAGCTGGACAATTTCGAGGGCGAAGAACGCCGCCTCATGATGGAACGAGTCCAGCGGCTTGTCGACGCGGCCGCCGCGCAAAACGAGGCCGGCTGCCACACGAAGGCGCCTCAATGGCCCGTCGACGACCTTCACCGAGATCAAGACACGACGTCTCGGACGCCGACTGGCGGCGCCCGAGGAAGAAGAGACAAGGAGCCGACTGTCAGCCACAGTCGGACTCACATTACCATAGAGCGCGACCGAGACGGCCGCCCAAGAGCCGTGGAACGACGGGACGACTGTCCGCCTCCCCCTCCCCACAAGGAGAGACGAGTCTCCCCGCCGCCTGTTGACCATCCGACTCTCGGTGACCGCCTTGGCCGCCGAGAGGGAGTTGGAGAGAACGACGCTCGCCACCGGATCGACCGGCTCCACCGATCCTTAGCGCTGGAAGAAGAAGACGAGCTGGGTCCGCCTTGTTTCGGGCCCTGCATTCGGGACGAACCCTTTCCCAGAGGGTTCACGCTCCCAAGAGACACGCCCAAGTATACCGGCTCCGTGAAGCCGGAAGACTGGCTAGTCGACTACTCCACGGCTGTCAGCATAGCAAACGGCAACAAGCGTGTCGCCGTAAAGTACGTTCCGCTCATGCTCCAGGGCACGGCCCGGACATGGCTGAACAGCCTGAAGCCCCGCAGCATCAACAGTTGGGTCGACTTCACCGAAGCGTTCATCCGCAACTTCACCAGCACGTACAGGCGTCCTCCCAAGCCTCGTCAGCTCTCCTTGTGCGTGCAAGGCCCCGACGAGTCGACTCGCGATTACCTCACGCATTGGGCCGAGCTCCGAAACTCCTGTGAGGGCGTGCACGAGGTGCAGGCCATCGAGTACTTCACGGCCGGGTGCAGAGAAGGCACCCTCCTCAAGCACAAGCTCCTTTGAGACGAGCCAGAAACCCTCGACGAGCTGCTGATCATAGCGGACAAGTACGCCACGGCCGACTCCTCCATGAAGGCGGAAATTCAAATCAGCACAACTGGCAAAGTGGCTCCTCAAGCTCCAAGAACTCCGGCCGGCGACAATAGTAGGGCGACGACAAGTGCAAGGCCCTGCAGCCGGCTTCCAGCAGCCGGCAGGTCGCGACCATTGAAGCCCAGCAGCCGGATGAGCAGCCCCCGCCCAAGCGACAGAAAGGCGGCAAGCCAAACTGGTTGCCGGCCTTCTCCTATGAGCAGACCTTGGATGGACCTTGCAAGTTCCACAGCGGTGCAAAGCCGTCGAATCACACCACCCGGAAGTGCCACTGGCTCACCAGGATCGCCAAGGGAGACGTCCTCCTACCTCCCCCGCCTGCTGGGCAGCCGCCTCCGCCTCCGCCCCAGCAGCTGGCTGTCAGGCCAGTCGGCGCAGTACAAGACGAATACCCTGAAGAGCATGGAGCCTATGTGGTGTTCACCAGTATGGCTGATGATCGACGCAGCAGGCGGCTGCAGCGACAAGAGGTGAATGCAGTAGCATCGGAGACGCCGGAGTTCATGCACTGGTCTGAGAAGCCCATCAGCTGGAGCAGGGCTGACCACCCAGAAGTGATGCCGAGTCCGGGCTCCTATGCCTTGGTCCTGGATGCCACCTTTGCTACGGACAGACGAGCCGCGCGTTTCTCACGAGTTCTGATAGACGGGGGCAGCAGCATCAATATCCTGTACAAGGACACCATGGAGAAGTTAGGAATCAAGCAAAGACAGCTTCAGAACAGCCGAACTGTGTTCCATGGCATAGTTCCTAGGCTTTCCTGCTCGCCAATCGGCAAGATCCTGATGGACGTCCTCTTTGGGGACAAAGATCACTTCCGTAGAGAGCCTGTTTGGTTTGAGGTGGTGGATCTTGAGAGCCCATACCATGCGCTGCTTGGCCGACCTGCCTTGGCCAAGTTCATGGCGGTCCCCCACTACGCCTACCTCAAGATGAAGATGCCCAGTTCCAGGGGAATTCTGACTGTGGCTGGCGACTACCGGAAGTCGTCTGCTTGTGCAGCTGAGAGCAGTCGGCTGGCCGAGTCCCTGGTAATCACGGCTGAGAAGCGGCTCCTTGAGCGAGTTGTGGCGATGGCCGGCAAGCAGCCTGAGGTATCGCCCAGCCCAAAAGAGTCGGAGGCTGAGGGTTCATTCAAGCCGGGCAAAGAGACAAAGAAGATACCCTTGGACCCGGAGCACCCAGAGAGGTACGCTGTCGTAGGTGCAAACCTCGACAGCAAATAGGAAGGCGAGCTCGTCGATTTCCTCCCTGAGAATCGGGACATCTTCGCATGGTCCCCCAAAGACATGCCAGGTGTACCGACGGAATTCGCTGAGCACAAGTTACATGTCCGATCTGATGCAAAGCTGGTCAGACAGCCCCTGCGCCGCTTATCAGAAGAGAAGAGAAGAGTTGTCGGAGAAGAGATAGCCCGAATCCTAGCAGACGGCTTCATTATGGAAGTGTTCTTTCCAGAATGGGTAGAAAATACGGTCCTGGTACTAAACAAGAACAAGCAGTGGCGAATGTGTATTGACTACACGAGCCTCAACAAGGCCTGCCCCAAGGATCCATTCGCTTTACCAAGAATCGATCAGGTGATAGACTCCACAGCCGGATGCGAGCTGTTGAGTTTTTTGGATGCATACTCAGGATATCACCAGATCAAGCTAAACCCGGCTGACAGACTGAAAACCGCCTTCATCACGCCGTTTGGAGCCTTCTGCTACCTCACCATGACGTTCGGCTTAAGGAACGCCGGCGCCACCTTTTAGCGTTGCATGCAGAAGTGCCTCCTCAAGCAGCTCGGCAGGAACGCCCATGTTTACATGGACGACGTGGTGGTGAAGACGGAAAAGCGTGGGACACTGCTGGAAGACCTCAAGGAGACTTTTGATAACCTGCGCTGGTTCCAGATCAAGCTCAACCCCGAGAAGTGTGTCTTCGGAGTACCAGCCGACCAGCTGCTAGGTTTCCTAGTCTCTGAACGCGGCATAGAATGCAACCCAGTAAAAATCAAGGCCATTGAGAGAATGGAGGTACCCAGCCGACTGCTGGATGAGCAGAAGTTCACCGGCTGCTTAGCGTCCATCAACCGATTCATCAGTCGGCTGGGCGAGAAAGCTCTCCCCTTATACCAACTCATGAAGAAGACCACTTTTTTCGAGTGGAACCATAAGGCGGACGAAGCTTTTCACCAGTTGAAGAAGATGCTGACTACTCCACCCGTCCTGGCGGCTCCGACTCCCAAGGAACCTATGCTCCTGTACATCGCCGCCACCAGCCGAGTAGTCAGCACGGTCATTGTAGTGGAACGCAAGGAGGAAGGCAAGGCGCTACCTGTCCAGAGACCGGTATATTACTTGAGCGAGGTACTGTCGACCTCCAAGCAGAACTACCCCCACTACCAGAAGATGTGCTACGGCGTACACTTTGCTGCCAAGAAATTGAAGCCTTACTTTCAAGAGCATCCAATCACGGTGGTCTGCACGGCCCAACTTGCCGAGATCATCGGTAGCCGAGATGCTTCTGGTCGAGTGGCCAAGTGGGCCATAGAGCTGGCTCCTTACACCATCCACTACCAGCCCCGCACCGCTATCAAGTCACAAGCACTGGCCGACTTCCTCGTCGACTGGGCCGAGACCCAGTACCTACCTCAAGCACCTGATTCCACCCATTGGCGGATGCATTTCGACGGCTCCAAGATGCGCACTGGCTTGGGAGCCGGCGTCGTCCTCACCTCTCCCAAAGGCGACAAGCTCAAGTATGCACTGCAAATCCACTTCGCCGCCTCCAATAACGTCGCCGAGTACGAGGCGCTCATTCACGGGCTCCGGCTTGCCAAAGAGCTTGGCATCCGCCAGATCTTGTGTTATGGTGACTCGGACTTAGTGGTCCAGCAATCATCTGGCGACTGGGACGCGAAAGATGCAAACATGGCGAGCTACCGTTTCCTCATGCAGCAACTCAGCGGGTATTTCGAAGGGTGCGAGTTCCTCCACGTGCCAAGAAATGACAACGACCAAGCAGATGCATTGGCACGAATTGGCTCTACCCGCCAAGCAATACGATCTGGTGTCGCCCTTCAACGCCTCCTCAAGCCGTCTGTCAAGCCTTCACCAGAATCAAACTCCATTTTTGTGCCTGCTCCTCCCGAAGACGTCGGATCCGACTCCAGAGCTCCGGCAGTCGGAACGAGGATTTTGGCGGAAGACCCCAAAGCTGCCACAGCCAAACCCGGCCCGGGGACTGCGGTGGCGGACTCGAAGACTCCAGAACTCGGCCCAAGGACCGCGCCAGTCGGCCTGGGGACTTCATCAACCCAGCAAGCGGCTGTTGACTCCACCCCGCCACCTCCCAGCCCAACCGCCCTCGTCCAAATCGCAGTTCTGGCAGTCGAAGAAATAGCAGCACCCTCATGGGCCCAGCCCATCCTCAAATTCTTGGTGAACAAAGAGCTGCCGACTGATGAAACTTTAGCTCGGCAAATACAACGCCGGGCGGCAGCCTACACCATAGTCAATAGAGAGCTGGTCGGACGCAGCGTCACTGGTGTCTACCAGTGCTACGTAGAGCCAGAGCAAGGCCAAGCGATTCTCAAAGACATCCATCAAGGCGAGTGCGGCCACCGTGCGGCTTGAAGAGCGCTCATCGCCAAAGCTTTTCGACACGGTTTCTTCTGGCCAACTGCCTTGGAAGAGGCCAAGGAGTTGGTCCAAAAATGCAAAGGGTGTCAGAAGTTCAGCTCCAAGCCGCATCAGCCAGCTTCTGCACTCAAGACCATCCCCATTGCCTGGCCTTTCGCAATTTGGGGTCTAGACATGGTGGGACCATTCAAAACAACACGAGGTGGTTTAACTCACTTACTTGTCGCAGTGGACAAGTTCACCAAGTGGATAGAAGCAAAGCCAATCAAGAAGTTGAACGGTCCGACTGCCGTAACTTTCATCTCCGATATCACAATTCGGTACAGCATACCACACAGCATCATCACCGACAATGGCACAAATTTTGCCAAAGGCGCCTTGGCTCGTTTCTGCGCAACGCAGGGCATCCGACTGGACCTAGCGTCCGTCGCCCATCCGCAGTCAAACGGCCAAGTGGAGCGAGCAAACGGCCTCATCCTATCCGGCATCAAGCCTCGGCTGATCGAGCCTTTGGAGCGCTCGGCTGGCTGCTGGCTCCATGAGCTGCCAGCCGTCCTCTGGAGTCTGCGCATGACTCCAAACAAGTCAACCAGCTTCACGCCCTTATTTCTCGTCTACGGTGCCGAAGCCGTCATCCCAATGGACATAGAGTTCGACTCACCACGAGTCACCATGTACACCGAGCAGGAAGCAGAAGAAGCACGACAAGATGGCGTCGATCTGCTGGAAGAGGGCCGGTTGTTGGCACTTAGTCGGTCCAGCATCTACTAGCAGAGCCTGCGCCGATACCACAATAGGAAGGTCAGGCCAAGATCTTTCCAAGAAGGCGACCTTGTGCTCCGGCTGATCCAGTGAACAGCCAGCCAGCGCAAGCTGTCGGCGCCTTGGGAAGGCCCTTTCATCATCAGCAAAGTACTGGGCAACGATTCCTACTACCTAATCGATGCTCAGAAGCCCCGAGCACGCAAGAGGGACGACTCCGGCAAGGAAACAGAGCGGCCATGGAATGCAAATCTCCTCCGAAGATTTTACAGTTGATGCAGTATGTACCACGCTACCTTTTGTATTGAAGTACCAAGACGTCGGGCCCCCCGAGACGAGCTCAGGGACTGCCCTCTTTTGTCTGTATGATAAAGATTATGCCTATAAGTATGATACTCTTTGTCATGCCACTTTGCACCGGGCTCGACAAGTCGACCCGGGGACTTGCCGCCTTGCACTATGAAATGCTTCCTGCAGCCGGACAAGTAGTGTGTAACACCTAAACCGTCTTCTGACAGAAGCCGCAGCTTGCAGAGCGAGTGTACGGTGGGAAGAGGTAAGGTAGAAGGGGTGTTCGCATGAAAAATGGTTAAGGACTTAAAGCATAGAACATAGCTCAAGACGGCTTCCAGCCTTTCTCGCAAACCGACTCTCAGATAGTCGGATTGCCGTCTTCTATCCAACTTGCTCAAAAACTCTTAAAAACGGCCAAGTACTTGCTTTCCCAAAGTAGCCAAGCACTTGATCCAGCAACAGTCCGCAGCGCGGCTGTCCGATTGGCAAGGCAGGCAACTAAGAGAAAGCGGCAAAGGGAAAAAGCCAAAAGAGCAATGAGCAAGAAAAGATAGAACTCAGATAAATATATTTATATAACATAGGCCCTTGGCCGAATTTTCGAGTAGAGGTTCAAAATACACCCCACGGGTGGAATTGTGCGAATTAGCAAGTTCTTCAAAGACTACTGAAGCAGACAAAACAAAGATACAGCGGCAGCTTAGGAAGCAGCAGACGGACTCGGAGGGTCGGAGGAGGCGCCAGCGCCAGGCGTCGGGGCGGCCGGCTGGCTAGTCTCGGCTTGATCGCCTCCGGCAGCGGTCGGGTCGGTCGCACGCGGCTCGTTGCTGGAGGCACGATCGAGCTGAGGCTGGCCGTCTGCTCCGTCTTCTGGTGCCTCCGCCTCGCCTCCGTCCTCCGCCTCGCCCTCTTCCTCGACGCTGGAGCCAATCACCTCCGCCGAGTCCTCGTCGTAGTCTGGGTTCATCCCAAACCACTCCGGCGGTACCTCCTCGCCGTCTTCAGACCGCTCGGGGACGAAGATGCTGGTGTCGGTGTACTCGGCGATCGCCGCAGCACGCTTGACGAGGGCGTCTTCCGCGGCCGCCGGCTCCGGCTGGGCCTCCAACCGAAGCGTGGCCAGCTGGTCTAGGTCCAGCCCCGGATACCATGCCTTGACGAACTCCAAGGCCCGGCGCGCTCTAGCTCGGGCCGAAGAGCCCTTCCAGGCCTCAAGACGACCAGCCGCGACCTCCAGCCAGTCGGCCGTCAGGCTGGGGGTGCGCGGAGCCTGTATATCTGGCCACAGGGCGGCAATCGCCTGGGCACCGACACGCTGAAGCCGGCGCAGCATCCGGTGAGCCGGCCGAAGGCGAGCCTCGATGCTCAGGATGTGCTCATTAAGAGTTCGGGGGGCATCGGCGGCAATCTCTGCGCCCTCCGCCCTCCGACCTTCACGGTCAGCCTCGATGGCTTGGATGGCGGCCTGCGACTGCCTAGGGAAGAGGTCTGCAAAGACACGAATTAACGAAGAAGCAAGTCAAAAACCAAGAGTCGGCACGACTTAAGTCAGCAGCTCGAAGAAAGAAAATAAAGAAACTCACCATCAACGATGTCTTCAATCTCGTGGAAGCCGGAGGACAGCAGCGCCTCCTTGTCAGACCAGGAGGACCGCTCGCTCGCGAACTCGACAAGAAGGGCAGTTTCCGTCTCCTCCACCTCCCTCTGCGTCTTCACAAGCAGCTCCTTCTGCTCTTCCAATTGAGTGGCCAGCAGATCGCGCTCCGTGGCGAGCTTGCCGCACTCCTCCTCTTTGGCACGCAAAGCGGAGTTGGCGTCGCTCAGCTGCTGTTGAAGAGCAGCGTTGGCCCCTGAGAAGAAGAAAGAAAGAAGGCGTCAAGACATCAGTAAAGAAGGTCGCCGGGGAGATCCGGCCCGACTGCTCAGCAGTCGGCCCGAATCTCGGGGACTACAGCCCACGGGTGCGCCAGTGCGCCCCCGTGAAGAAGGAAAAGGACTTACTCCGGCTCTCCGACAGATCGGCGGTCCGCTTGCCCAGCTCTTCGACGTTACAGTTGAAGGCAGTGACGCGGAGGTTGTGGTAGTCCTGCGACGAATGTTTCAGACAAAAAGTTAACACCCAAAGTTCATCAATTGGAGTTGCGGGCTGCCTGCACAGCAGCCAGCCCGAAACTCGGGGACTACACCCAGTGGGTGCGCTGGCGCGCCCCCACAGAGAGGAACAAGAAAAACAAAGGCTAAAGGGAAAAACATACCCGGACGGCTGCCCGCGACGCCAGGTACGCCTTGGTGCAATTCTGGAGAGCGTGGCCCTCGGCACGAAGCTTCGCCTGGACGTCCAGAAGTGCCTGGTTCAGCGGCCCTGTGCCGCCTCCTCGCACCCACCCAATGGGCGCGGCGCTCGTCGCCTCGGCGTTTGGGATCGCCGAGCTAGCGGCGCCGGCTTCCAGGGGGTGGGGTGCCAAAGTCGCCTTCTCCAGACGGCGGCGCGTCGGCGAGCCGACTTGAAGGAGTAGCCTCGCCACGGCCTCTTCTTCGATCGGCGGCACCGGCGGGCCCGCCGGCTGCTCGCCCTGCGCACCTTCAGACGCAGGCGGAGGCGGCGGCGGAACGTTCACATCCGGCGTAGAGGGGTCTCCGCCCTCCCCCTCCATGACGGGGTTCTCCCTGCCGGCTTCCTCAGTCTGCCCCGTGAACTCCGGAGGCGGTGGCGCAGAGTTCAACGGGGTAACGAGAACCGCCGACTAGTGGCGTGTGGCTTCCTCGGCCTGCTGCTTCGCCGCGGCGGTGGCTTCGGCCTCCGCTAGTTTTTTCTTGGCGGAGGCCTCCGCCCTATCGGCCTCTACCTTCTCCAGGCGGAGGGCCTCTTCTTCGTGGTGCTTCTCCTGCGCATTCCGCTCCGTCGCCTCCCGGAGGTCAGCAGCGGGGTCAATCCACCGAGTGGTGGCGGATGTCTCCGCTGACCCCATGACGGAGGTGGCGGTGACCCTCTCCAGAGAGAGGGGAGCCCTGAAGCAAGAGGGGCAAGAAGAGACTTAGAGAAAGTCACAAAGAAAGAATAAAACTTTGAAGACAGAATACTTACACGGAGACCAATGGCGGCTTCTTCACTTCCTTACGGAAGCGGATGGCCTTCGCGGCCGCCTCGTCCCGCCGGGTCGCCGCAGCCGAACGCTTGGGCTTCTTCGGCCGACTGCCGAACAAGGTCGGCACGGCCCTGCTCTTCTTTCCGCCGCCTGGAGCGCCCGACGCGACAGAAGAGCCCGCGCCAGGCTGGCTGGCTCCTGGCCGATGGAGAGGGGCGACTTCTCCCTCGGGGTCGTCGTCAGGCCAGTCGGCGAAAGTGGCCGAGGGCCTGAAGTCGCCTGCTGTTCCTCCTCCTCCCTCGGCGTCATCTTCCAGAGCCGCCGCCCCCAGATCGGGGTCGTCGACGTCGCTCTCCGCCCGGTCGGCGAGGAACTCGCGGGTCGGCCCCGAGGTGCCGGCTGGTGGGTGGAGGAGGGGATTCTAACCAAAGCACACTGGTCAAAACAAAACTCGGCAAGAAGAAGCAATCCAAAGAAATAAAGGAAAGGCGACTCACCACGGGTGGGGGGTTGGCGCGGGAGTACGGCTCCTTGCCGAACCGCCAGTCCTCCAGGAGCCTGCTGTCCGAGAGGTAGTTCACCATGAAGGCCACCTCTTCGTGAGGCATGTCCTTGGTGCACATCCGACTCGGGTCACGGTGCCCGCTCATCTGGCATATCATATGAGGGCGGCCTTGGAGTGGGAGAACTCGGCGCGAAACGAAGGCGGCCAGCAGGTCCGGACCAGTCAGACCCTCCGACTGCGTCAGCACTCAGAGTCGCGTGATGGCGCCGGCTCCCGCAAGCGTCAGCGAGTTGGCCTGGTACGACCAGTTGGGCAGTCGCCCAGCCAGCAGGCCGGCTTCAAAAGCCGGCAAGTTGACCCAGTCTCCCCTCGCGGAGGCGTTCTTGACGTAGAAGTAGGATCTCTGCCACATCTTCACCGACTTGATCAGCGAGATGGAGGGGAAGGGATTATCGGCCCTCGACCTTCGCACGACGATGAAAGCGCCGCACTAAGCCGGCACGCCCGTAGCCTGGGTGCTGAGCTTGGAGAAGAAGAACTCCGCCCAGAGCTCGAGGGTGGGGAGGACTCCGAGGAAGCCTTCGCACATGGCCACGAAGGCGGACAGCAGCACCACTGCGTTGGGGGTGAGGTGGTGCGGCTGGAGGCCATAGAACTCCAGGAAGGACCGGAAGAAACTACTCGCCGGCAGCCCCAGCCCGCGCAGGCAGTGCGAGCGGAAGATGACCCGCTCGCCCTCCTGCGGTGCGGGGGAAATCTCCCCCTTCGGCGCAAGACGCACCTACACGCGATCCTCACTGGCGAGCCGACGAGTCCGGCGGAGGAACTCGATGTGGTCTTCATGAACTTCGGAGCCGTCCCAGGTGTCGGAGCGCACTGGGGGAGGCGCGGCGGCGGAGGAAGAACTCATCACGAGCTGTCGCCGAAGCGTTCGCCGGAGCTTGGGCGCGCGGTGGAGTGGAGAAGAGAAGACGAAGGAAGAGAACGAGGAGTAGTGGGAAGGAGGGGCGCGCGTGCCCCCCTCTTCCCCCTACTTATAGCCTTGTGGGCTGAGGAGCCGAGGGGGCGGACGTGGGGATTTACGGCGCCCACGACCCCACGACCCCCACGATCCATGATAAAGTTACTGTGCGCAGTAACTCCACGGGAATCCCAACCGTCCACCGGGGCCGCAGCTGATCCACTCGGGCGCCGAGGCGCGGTAGTGACAGGCCCCGCCTATGGGCCTGTCCCCTCGCGCGCGTAGGCTGGCAGGACGGCCTAGCCACGTGCCCTCGCGTGATAGGCCTAGAACGGGCGGCGTCTTGGAGTCTTAGCTAGCACGCCACTTAAATCCCGCCGCGACATTCGAAATACTGAGCGAGTCGGAATTGAGTGGGTCCAAGTTGAGCAAGTCCGACCCCTTCTAATCGGCCCGGCAGAACTCAATCAAAAACCATGTGTTGAGAACCCAGAAAGAGAAACTGCTGAGGCTTCTCGGTCGATCGTCCGCGGCGCCTCACCAGCTTCGGGGACTACTGTCGGAGTAATGGGCCACGGGTAGGCCAACCCGAGTCCAAGAACCTTTCAAGACATCGGGGCAGGCTGCGCCCCTCAAGACCCCAGGACGAAGAGCTGCCTCCTAAGGAGTTGACGGCAAGGCGGCCGACTGCCCGCTCGCAGCCGAGTCCCAGGGACGACTTCCAGAGAAGCCGGTTTTGGGGAGTCGGCCTGTGACTCCAACAAACCCCATGACCTCATCAAAGGGGACGAGGCAGGGGCATGGCTACAGCGAAGCCCACCCCCGCCCCTCACCGAGGGCAGGCATGGCCACAGCATGCCGTACCCTAGAAGATCTCTGTGCGGCGTGGCACTGTTGTCATGTCGGCCCTGACATCAGCGCCGCAGGGCCGAATCCTGCACCCACGACGGCTTGTCTGTACGGCCTGGAGGCAACAGGCCCCACCTGTAAGTGAGACCTCGTCCCGGGGGAGTCGGCCCGGGGGAGTCGGCCGAGCCCTCCCCCGGGGCCCACGCGCCATTAATCAAGACATGATGGGGAGTGGCAACAGTGATCGCCCGTCAGGCGGCGGAGGTGTTGCCACAACCTCATGATCAAGCCCGCGTCATCAGAAGTACGACTACAGTAATCAGCAGCCGGCAAGACCCGCCCGCGGTGGACGCGGCCTGTCGGCTCCATACCAGGCCAGTCAGCGGGCCCCAGCGGTTGGTAGAGAAGACGGAGGCCAGAGGCACTGACGGCTGGGCCCGCGTCTAGCCGGATTACCATTGTACCCTTGGGGGCTAGGCCTATATAAACCACCAAGGCACCCATGCAAAGGGTTGGAACCCATTAGCTCTAGACCAGATCATATAGAAGGGAGAGAACTAGCCTTGCCATCTCCTACCACCAGAAAACAGCTCAAGGAGCAACCATGTAAACACTTTGCCATAGTGATCATGCAGAGACCCCGCAGAGCAGCATTAGGGGTATTATCTCCCCGGAGAGCCCCAAAGCTGGGTAAGATTCGCCGGCGTGCATGTCTTCGCCTCATCCCATTTCTAGGCACCGGCGACGTTCTACTCGCCCCCACCATGATAAGCCATCTGTTGGCATATGTCGCACCAAACCCCCGACAGTTGCTCTGGCCAGGAGGGGTCGTCAACACCGTAGTCGATCGGGGGTACCGGCAGCAGTCTCGGGGTCTACCGGAAAGAAGTAACAGAGGGGGAACATAATAAATAACAGAGCAAACAAAGCAACACAAAGAATAACATGGCAATGCGCGGTGCTAGGGGTGACCTAACACAGTATGAGGTGATACTGGTGAAGGGGGAAAACATCTGGGAAAATATCCCCGGTGTTTCGCGTTTTCGGATAGATGAATCAAAGGGGGAAAGTTGCGTGTTCGCTATGCTAGGGATGCGTGGTGGACGAACGGGCTGCGTATCCGGATTCGTCTCGTCGTTCTGAGCAACTTTCATGTACAGAGTTT